>NW_007423437.1:0-514 GCF_000475195.1 Diaphorina citri
CTTCGTCTTCTTCTTCTTTTTCTTCTCCTTCGTCTTCTTCATCTTCTCCTTCGTCTTCGTCTTCTTCTCCTTCTTCTTTTTTACCTCCTAATCCTCCTCCTCCTCCTTCTTTTGTTTAAAGGATTCCTTCTAATTATCGATTGTGATTGTGATAACACATAGTTAGTAATAGCAGCAAGGAACACATATATGTAAATAGATTAAAGAGAAATATTAGTAATAGCAGTTCTAATTTTATGTGATACTGATAGAATTTATAGCGCCAAGAAGAATCTTCAAGGAAAACCTCAAGTATGTGCAGACGTGTGGGCGTATGTTATCATAAACATGTCGATATTATCATAAACATTGTTACTCCCATACAGATCTTTTTTTTTTTCAAGAGGTTTGATAGAGGGAACTGTAACTACTAAGGTCTTATCGTCCCGAAATCGAAAAGAGAAGGAAGACAGGATAGGAGAAAGCCAGCCGTCCCGAGAACGAACATTATCCCATCAGGATAAAATCCGCCCCG
>NW_007423438.1:0-514 GCF_000475195.1 Diaphorina citri
TTCCCATGCCTCGCCTCGGCTGGTTCTCGGAACGGCTGGCTTTCTCCTATCCTGCCTTCCTTCTCTCTTCGATTTCGGGACGATAAGACCTCAGCAGTTAAAGTTCCATCTCTCAAACCTCTAAAAAAAAGACCATCAGTAGATCAGCACGGTACTACCTGTACTAAAGTGTATGGTAGTTTCCCTTTTGGAAAATCTCACCACACGGCACTGATCTTGATCTATTATTTATGAATTTTATGATTATGATGAACGTTTGCGACGCAATACCAAATGTAGGTTACGAGATACTTACCTTTGTATTTTTTTTTTTCCGACTTTGGCCGTCAAAGGACCACGAAAAATAACTTGTGATTCACGACTGTAAAGTTCTCCGTTCTTTCTTCTCTTTCCAAAACCTTTCATCCTTTCTGCGTGTGGTTGTTTTCTTTCATCAGTCCATCGGGCACCTGTCTTTTTCTTTGGTTGTTGTTGTTGTTGTTGTTGTTGTTGTTGTTGTTGTTGTTGTTGTTGT
>NW_007423439.1:0-514 GCF_000475195.1 Diaphorina citri
ACCTATCCTATACATAACCCGCTAGTTCATCCCGAGGCATGGCCAAACTTGTAGAAAAGGCAATTTCAAGATCAGAGCCAGATTCGCGTGCCTACTTTTCATCTGAAGTGCAGAAAATTTTCGCTCTCGTTTAACGTAAGAATTTCAATTGTTCTAGATCGTTTTCGAGTGCCGTTTTTTACATAGACAATTATTTTTTTCTGTTTAATACATTGGTGACTTCGGTTTTCACCTAGCTTTACAGGAAGGTGCTTATTTGAACGTTTTTTCAAAAAGTTTCCCCTCGTGAAAATATTTCGTGATTTTGGCCAGTTAATATTTCCGTTTTGAAACAAACTACAAACAGCGGTGTTAGACGGTCTGGTGGGATTGAGCTATCGTTTAATGCGGTAGCTTGATCATGGGAGACGCGACGGGTGGCGGGGATGGAGACCCACCAGACTTGATGAGTATGCAGACACAGATGGATACAGGTACTCCGGACACTGGAACAGTGCTGGAGAAACAGCGCGCG
>NW_007423440.1:0-514 GCF_000475195.1 Diaphorina citri
TAACTATGAGAATAATATGGAAAATGACATGAAGAAAGTGCTAACACTAGATGAGTTGAACACAATTTAGTTTTAAGCCATCAAACCTTTCATAAGGAGATGTGACACCTCAATAAAGTAAAATATTTCAGTATAGAATAGATCTTAGTATGTACAAAATATTGTACAACTGCATTTAAAATAACTTTCAATGCTAATAGAATAGCAAAGCAGATAACTCGATATACGTGCAGTCATAGAGAAGCACTAGTGGTTGACCCGTCCTTTGTACGGGACCACCACACACACACAAATACACCCCCCACACACACCACACCCATTTTCAATTCAGGTACTGATTTTTATCCAGTGGAACTTTTATTGCAAAAGTTGGATAATAATTAATGATAATGAAGATTTGCATACGTAAGTATAAAGTTTGATTTTGAGACATTGGATGATCATTTTGAAAAGAGATACGAGAGAGAAGATGGGAGAAGTACAGCAGAGGAAACATTTTTCTTCAAGTTATCTC
>NW_007423441.1:0-514 GCF_000475195.1 Diaphorina citri
GTGTCGAACTTTATCCCAATGAGGACAATGTGTTTGATATTGGAAAAGTAAGTAATCACTAGTCATATTGGGGACATTATTTGGGACATTTGTACGAAACATTTATCGGGGACATTTATACGAGATATTCAGCTAGGACATTTATACGAGACATTTATTGGGGACGTTTATATGAGACGTTTATTTATCTGGGACGTTTATACGAGATATTTACCGGGGGCGATTAGGGGACATTTATATTATACTAGACATTTATCGGGAATATTTATACAAGACATTTATACGTTCCAGATCAACATTCACGTGTGTATGATACCTACAGGGTGTCGCTCTCTAACGGCACGCCAGTGTGTAGGATACATACAAGCTGTCACTCTTTGACGGCACACTTTACTGTAGGACTTAGTAATTATTATCATCATATTAAGCTAATGCCCCTTTTCTCCACAGGCCTACTGTAAAATCGACAAGTACGGCACACTCGAGTTGAAGATGGCCGGCAGTTGCGTCCCCC
>NW_007423442.1:0-514 GCF_000475195.1 Diaphorina citri
AATAAATTTAAAAAAAAAATAATAATAAAATGGGTGACGTCAAAGAAAACCCTTGACTCTGTGTTAACTTTCAGTGGTCAGATCGGCCATAATTGGTGAAAACAGAGAACGGCCAATGCAACTTAATCTTAACATCTCATCCCTTAGGCGTTCAGAAGGCGTTCGAACGTCGAAAAAAAAATCAATCTCACTTACCCAAACAAACAGGGAGCGTATCATTCCATACGATTCCGTTACAGAAGATAATCGGAGATCCTTGCATTTCAAACCCATCCTCACACACAGTCCGGATTATCTGATGATTATAGCTGGACAGGACTTTTCCATTCGGAATCCGACTCTCCGGTAAAGGACAGCCAGGCTCTGGAAGTAAAAAAGGAATTTTAATTGTGTTTTTGGATCACTAAAAACTCCTTTCTGGATCATTAAGAACTCTTTTTTGGATTATTAAAAGCTCCTTTTTGGACGATTGAAAATTCTCCCATTAGTGAAATCTCCCATTAAGTCATTGGTG
>NW_007423443.1:0-514 GCF_000475195.1 Diaphorina citri
ACAGCAAGATAGGCCGTGGGCTTAAGGTGGATATTGAGAAGGTTTGCGTGCTTTGTCCCATGTAAAATGTTATGACAGGCCTAGGGAGCTTTGCCTGTGATACTACAATAGATTGAGGTTCAGTTACAATAGATTGAGGTTCTGCTACAATAGACTGAGGTTACAGTTACAATAGATTGAGCTTCAGCTACAATAGACTGAGTTTCAGTTACAAAAGATTGAGGTTCTGCTACAATAGATTGAGGTTCTGCTACAATAGATTGAGGTTCTGCTACAATAGACTGAGGTTCTGCTACAATAGACTGAGGTTACAGTTACAAAAGATTGAGGTTCTACTACAATAGATTGAGGTTCTGCTACAATAGATTGAGGTTCAGTTACAATAGACTGAGGTTCAGTTACAATAGACTGAGCTTCAGTTACAATAGATTGAGCTTTTTTTTTTTTTTACGGCTTTCTTTTAAGTGGCAGGGTTCTCCTAGAGGAGCTCTTCCACCCAACCACTAAATTTTTC
>NW_007423444.1:0-514 GCF_000475195.1 Diaphorina citri
AGGGGGAGAAGGAAGGAAGAGGGGGAGGAATAGGAGAGGAAAAGAAGGATAAAGAAAGAGGGAGGAGAATGAAAGAATATAGACGAGAGGGCTACGAAACGGAAAACGAAGTAGGTGAAGAGAGAAAGACAAAATAGAGAATAAGGATGTGGAGGAGGAGAAGGCTAGGAAGGAAAAGTAAAGAAAGAGAAGGAATAGAAGTGGAAGAAATAGAGGAAGATAAGAATGAGAGAAAGAGAATTTGATAGAAGATGAAGAAGAAGGAAAAGAAGAAGAAAAAGAGAGAAGGAAATCTGGTTCTGAAGGAGAAAGAATATACCAAAAAACAGAAAGTTAAAGGCTAGAGTAGAAAAAGGAAACAGGAGAATGGAAAGAATAAAAGGAGAGGAGAAACAGGAAAAGGAGAAGAACGAGGATTTTGTTGGAGACAGGAGACAGATCCCCAGGGTGAACATGCAAGTGTCAGGGTGGAGAAAAAAAGGACAACCTCCCCCTCGCTCGAAAAACGAATCCC
>NW_007423445.1:0-514 GCF_000475195.1 Diaphorina citri
CTCCTCCTCCTCCTCCTTTCAAACTTGTCTGGAATGATGAACTAGTTTCTTCCTGGATTTTATCTTCCAATAAAACATCTTGAAAAAAAAAAAACTATTTCCCTTCTAAACTCTCTTCATTCTTTTCTCTCTCCTCCTCCTCCTCCTTTCTTTCGTGATTTTCTCTCCTCCTTCTCATTTCCTTCTCCTTCGTATTCTTCTTCTTCTTCATCTTCTCCTTCTACTCCTTCTCCTTCTTCTTCTTCTCCTCCTCCTCCTTCTTCTTCTTGTTCTCCTCCTTCTCCTCCCTCTTCTTGTTCTCCTCCTCCTTCTTCTTCTTTTCCTCCTCCTTCTTCTTCTTGTTCTCCTCCTCCTTCCTTTCTTCTCCTTCTCCTCATTCTCCCTTGTAACATTTTCTTATCAAAGTCAGATAGATCCAGATGGTTAAACTCAATGATGGCCAGCCTAGTTAGCTTAGTTGGTAGTGCGTCTGCCTTGTAAGCGCTAGGCCACGGGTTCGATTCCCGCCCGGGGC
>NW_007423446.1:0-514 GCF_000475195.1 Diaphorina citri
GCTCACATCAGTAGGCTATGGACTAGCCACTATGCCTGATGCTCTAATGGTAATGATGATGATAATGATGATGACTTAGTAATACACATAGTTATTACACTTATTAGGAACGTACCATTAGAAAAAGATACAAAAATGACGGTTTTGTTAGTTTCTAGTTTGGTTGTACGTACTTGTAGTTAGGTTAGGAGTAATGTCTCAATTAAACTGATCTAGTCAAGATCATTATCAAGATTGAGAAATCAGTTGAGAATGTTTGCTAACGTACGGGTCAGCAAAATATCACTTATTTCCTGATTGTATCACGTATACCAGTATAGAGTTGATATAAAATCTTTTCAATGGGTCATCAGGTAAAGTCAAAAGTACCATATTTTGGCTTGGCATCAATTGACAGAGGCTACAAGGAGTAGGGATCTTCACAAGTGCATGAATAGCGTATCCTAAGACATGATCCAAACAGGCAGACTTGTATTCCTTTTCCCTAAGCTGCAACCTGAATCTCATTTTCCTA
>NW_007423447.1:0-514 GCF_000475195.1 Diaphorina citri
GATAACGTTCGTTCCCAGAACGGCTGGCTTTCTCCTATCCTGTCTTCCTTCTATTTTCGCTTTCGGGACGACAAGACCTTAGCAGTTACATTTCCCTCTATCAAACCTCTTAAAAAAACAATAGGACTAAAGGCTCCCTATACCAAAGCAGTAGGCTACCGCCATTATTGTGGTCGAATTCTCAAACAATGTCAAATTCTTGGCTCGGATCGAACCCACGCCCTCCTGTTCCCCAGGCAAGGTACAAACAAGATTCACGACGCGTGCGAGCTGAAATAGAAGTCTCAGCCACCCGTCTAGACTCCAACCACGCTCGACATTGCTCAACTTTAGTGATCCATGTAGTAGCTGTTTCTGTTACGTAGAGTAAAAAATGTTTCATTCATCATGCCAATGGTGAGAACTGTGTTCGAAATTTCTTTTCCCCCGACTGAAAACTTTGGCGCAGTGCTTCTCAAAGTTGCCGCCACCCCGGCACACTTCTCAAGACTCCTATCTTTCTGCGGCGGCACCT
>NW_007423448.1:0-514 GCF_000475195.1 Diaphorina citri
TATTTATTTACTTCTTAGTGTCCGCTATTCATAGCCCATACTTTGCATTACTTACCTTTATTGTATTGATTATTATAAATAAAGTGGATATATTCGATAACTCATGTGGAAAACCGAAAACGCATACACTCTGTATAGCCTCTAGCATCTCATGAGGCGTTCATATTTCAAACCATCTGCCCCGTGGCATGTTGAATGTCCTCTCGGATACACCGTGACGACTCTTACACATCCAAAATCACGCTAAGTGACGAAGCTATCAACACCATCAGCAGAATCCTTCCAAGAGACACGTCTCTGGTAGGATAGTGGTGCTCAAACCAATTTCAATTTGCTTTCTGTGTCCGTGAGATAGCCATGGACATATACATATCAAAAACACGCTAAGCGACACATATTATAATTTTACACAGAAACGCAGGTTCTCGTTTCTTCACATTTTCCATCTCTGAAAGTATAAATACAACTTCCCAAATCTTGGCCAGCATCTAAGAGCTATGTCTAACTGATGAGT
>NW_007423449.1:0-514 GCF_000475195.1 Diaphorina citri
TATTGCGAGGGCCATTGATTGAAGTATTTATTGACTCGGTGGTGAAGTGTGAAATGAGAGGAAACTATGCACCTATGTGCGGGAAACGGTTAGATTTTTTCTTCGTCGTCGTGGTCACCGTCTTCTTCTTCATCTCCTTGTTTCTTCTTCTTCTTCTTCTTCTTCTTCTTCTTCTTCTTCTTCTTCTTCTTCTATTTCTTATTCGTCTTCTTCTGGGTTTCTTCTTCTTCTTCTTCTTCTTCTTCTTCTTCTTCTTCTTCTTCTTGGTCTTCTTCCTCTCCTTCTTTTTTGTTTTCACCTTCTCGCGTTCTTAGTTCTTCTTCCTCTTTGATCGGATTTTAATTCATATTTAATTCTTTCAGTTTTTCTCCCGTTTTCCCTATTACACACAGTATTCTTTTCTCATAATTACCTACCCAAATTACCCTTATCTTCTTTATAAGTAAGTAAGGGAACTTACACAAGGTAACATAACAAAATACAGTGAAACCTCTTTGGATAACGAACATCTCCG
>NW_007423450.1:0-514 GCF_000475195.1 Diaphorina citri
GTGATAATTGATGGAATAATTGAATATCATGACTTGAATTGTAATGAACATCTCGTTGTTGATTACTTGGAAGAAGACAACAACTATGACATTGTAGATGAAGTCAATGCAAGTGATTTTGTTGAAGAAACAGATGGCTTAGAAGACAATAAACTCGACATAAGTGTAAATGGAATTTCAAAAGAGCACGAAGTAAATCAGTTGATGATTATTCCTGGTCAAAATGCGATACAAATTTCTGAAGTACCCACGAACGACAAAGTATTGACTATTAAATTGTACACAGAACCATCTCAACCAACCATCCAGTGTACGTATCTGACTTTAAACTCTGAAAATTTAATTGAGAATCATGTCCAAGATATTCATTGCACACGTAACAATGTCCATCAAATTCATAACTGCGATCTTTCCCCACAAACACTTGAACAAAATGCTAGTCTTTCCCATGTAGCATCTTGCCATGGTACGAAGCAAACTAAAATTGCATGTCAAGAGCAAACATACCAACCAA
>NW_007423451.1:0-514 GCF_000475195.1 Diaphorina citri
CAGCCCTTCAGAACTCGTAGGTAACGGCCTCTACTGGAATGGCCCACCGTGGGTAAAGCAACCCACTGATCAGTGGGACTTACTCATTGATTATATTTATGTCAAGAATTGCCATTCAGGACCACATTTGGTTATCTCCATTTCTCGCAAGAAATATTGGATCTTGGGACATCAGGATTTTGTTCATAAACGCATTCAAAAATGCACTGTTTGTTCCACAGGAAACATCAAGCCAATATCCCCGATCATGTCAAACCTACCGAGCCTTCGACTCCAAGATTATCGAGCATTCCATGACGTGCAAGTTGCTTTGATCAAGACTTCAGGAGGTGTCTGCAAGGGACCGGCTGTGAAGTTGTGTCCGCACCCGAATCGGTGGATTTGGTTCAGTTATGAAACCGGTTGTTTCATGGTGGGGAGAATGTCGCAGCCTGCTTCGAGTGTCACCGGCCTGCTTCCAAGTTTTCCATTTTGCAGCCAACATTATGTACGCTCTCTGAGATTTTTCCCGAGC
>NW_007423452.1:0-514 GCF_000475195.1 Diaphorina citri
ATCCTACAATGCTGCAGTGAGCACCAAAGTTGTGACATAATAACACAAAGAAACTGCATTTACATTACATTTACATTATTCTTTCATTGTGTTGACGGAGATACCTTATAGTTAGAGAGAATAAAAAAGTGCATCTGGCACATCCACTAATATTGAGGGAAAGAGGAAAAGGCCAAACTAAAACTCGATCTAAAGATAAACGGTAGGAAGATAACAAGTTTTAGGAGCTTCTGGGGCATTTGGGAATCCCAATGAGGATCAGTACATCCCTTATGTTTAAATACATACTCGTATTTGAAAGGAAATGGTGAGTAAATACTTTGAAGACGGCAATTTTGACTTTAGATCACTGAAGAATACTTACAAAAAATACAAAACAGACATCAGTTGAAGCAATTCTCAAGCTAAAAATCACCTACAACTGGGGAAGCAGAAACTCTATACAGACATCAGTTGAAGCAATTCTCAAGCTAAAAATCACCTACAACTGGGGAAGCAGAAACTCTATAAAGCA
>NW_007423453.1:0-514 GCF_000475195.1 Diaphorina citri
TTTTTTTTTTTATTATTATTTTTTTTTTTTTTTGTTTGTTTCGATTTATTGGTTTTTCAGAACAACTCTCTCATCAAATAAATTGTTAACAAATGGTAAAATTTGATTAAATGATAGTAATATCAATTTACCTTCCTCAACCCATGCCACTTGGACTGTTCCTGGTTCCCAGAATATGTGACCAGGAGGTTCAGAGCGTCCGCCATCTTGAGATTATAATAGAAACACGGGTACACCATGGCCAACTGGGTAGGTACTCCACTGTCGTTATTTTATTTTATTTTTATTATTATTTTTATTTTACTTTCCTTATCCTTTAGAAGGAAAGTAATGTAATCGGGTCAAATTTTCGATGGTCAGATTTTAGTGCCAAAACACGTTTTGAGGTCCCTAGAGCCTAAATCCAAAGTTTCAGCCATTGGTCCGTGTGTGTGTTTGTGTGTCTGTCTGTGTGTCTGTCTGTAAACAAAATATCTCGAGAACGGTAAGAGCTAGAGACTTGAAATTTGGTATG
>NW_007423454.1:0-514 GCF_000475195.1 Diaphorina citri
CTTGTTTTAGTGAAAGGCAACACTGGGATTGTGTCCTTAATAATCATAATTGACAAACCATTCACCCAAACAATTTGTTCTTTGCGTGCGAAAAACTCTTGATGAAGTCATGTGCCAAGGAAAAAAAAACATGGAAAATTGACTCCTAGGAGGGTATTTGGCGAATCACTTTTCACTCCTGACGTTAGACTCGATACTCCTCGCGCAGAAAATGTTGATAACAAACGGAACAACGTTTTTTCTGCGTATCGGTTGAGAAATCGCTCATGGAACAAGCAATAGGTCTTTTGTAGAAGCGCAGGTGCATACAAAACGTCCAACATGGGCCAGAATAACATACAGAAGAAAATCGTTCCTCAAAAGTAGATACGAATGGGTATACTTATAAAGGAACAAAAGAAGGACGATGTATAAGTTCCATTAAAAGTTGCCAACAAGAGGCTGTAGGCCCGGATTTAAAAAAAAATGAGCTTTGAACCCTTCCCCCCTAAAAAAAAAAAAAAAATCGAGATCA
>NW_007423455.1:0-514 GCF_000475195.1 Diaphorina citri
CGTTAACTCCCTTTGGGTCCCTATATTTAGATTCACTTTTTTGTGGAAATTATTTTTTCCTACGCTCCAAACATAAAATATTTAAAATAATTTTGTGAAATTATGAGTATTAAAAAAAGGAGAGAGTGTGATAGAAAATTGAGGGGAGGGAAGGAATATTAGTGGAAGGGAAATATAGGGAGGAAAAGGAGGGAACCAGAGAGAAAGAGAGAGAGAGAAAAGGGAAGGAAGAGAGAGAGAGAAACCTTCACGGGAGTGCAAGCAATAAGTTGACAAAGTTTCATAGCAATCGGATGAGCGGTTTGGCCAGGCATAAAGTTCGGACAAACACAACACAACAAACAAATATTCATTTTTATATATCAGATTATACCTATGTAGAGCGGTCAATTGTGTCTGGGCACCTAATTTTTTTTCAAGTCGTTCTACGGTTACCTAATTGCACCCCCGCTACACTATTGAGGTAGATAGTCGGTAGTCCATCGGACCTTCTATTTTGCATAGATACCTACAT
>NW_007423456.1:0-514 GCF_000475195.1 Diaphorina citri
TCTTTTCTTATTGGCCAGGTCTATTGTGGGATGACAAAAGGAAGAAAAAGGGATAAGTCCTCTTATGTCATTATTGTCCGGGATAACGGAGCGTTCCCGAGTACGGGGCTTTCTCAAAGGACGCTAAATATAATGGGCTAGAATTGCGACTTTGCCCCTTCTTCCTATCTGATAACATATTCCTTATTCTTATCCTTCTCTGCGTTCTTCTTCGTTTCCTTCTTCTCCTCTTCCTCCTCCTTTGAGTTCCTTAGATCCTTTACTTCCTATTTCCTCCTATTTTTTTTATTATCTCTCTTCTTTCTCCTCCTTCTTCCTCTTCTTTTCATCCTCATCCTTCTAGTCCTTCTTATCTTCCTTCCTCTTCTTCTTATTCTTAACAATCCCCTCCTTCTTCTCCTCCTCTTTCTGGATCCTTAGTTCCTTTACTGCTTTCTTCCTTCAATGGACTCAAGATCCCGTGAGTACAATGGGAAGAAGATATCCAGTACCCTATCTTTCCTATAAATTCTGT
>NW_007423457.1:0-514 GCF_000475195.1 Diaphorina citri
TAGGTACGTATACCTACATAGGGAGGTACGAAATTGGAAACTTACATTCATTGGTGTCAGGGGATTCGGTCTCACTCAATGTCAGAAGTGGTGACGTCACAAGATTTCCAGACTCACTAGGTACCAAATGTCTCCTAGTGGAGTTAGAATCTGTAAGGGAGAAAACAAAAGACTTTGATAAAGGACAGACGGATAGGGATAGAGTAGTTTAATAGTTAGCCAAGGTGGTACCGCTGCCATTAAGGCCGACCATTCACTATCAGGTAGACCTGACAGTCGCCTGAGAGACTTATTATTGCTGCCATGAACTATGAGGTAGACCTGACAGGTGCATCTATTCAGGCGTACTTGTCTACCTGACACAGTGAACAGCCTTACGGCCTTATTTAAATTAACAGATTTTCAATTTACAGGCAATCAAATTAACAATTATTTAAATTAACAGGCAATCTTTAACTAAGCTAACATCCTGGGGTCTTTAGAATTCTACTCCAGGTTATCTGTTGCTTTTTGC
>NW_007423458.1:0-514 GCF_000475195.1 Diaphorina citri
CTTTATGTTTCCATTTTCCAGACTTTACATTAAAAACGTAAGTGCTCTAGTACATAATGCTATGATAAATAGATAATTTGTTAATTATCCATTATTTATTAATTCAAGGTGATCAAAGTTCAAAATCAACCACTTGGTTAATCTAATCAGAACTTCATCTCAGTTCAAATCTCCAAATCTTGATAGAGGTCCCGGGCATTGTTAATATTAGTTAGTACCCAAGTAGGTTAAGCGCCTAAGCTATTTTTTACCTACATAATTGTTTCTCTTACGTCACAGGATTTCCTACTGGGAAAATAAATATGGAAAAGGTAAACTCCTTCTTTTTCCCTGTTTTTTTAATAGGACGTGAAATACTCTAGCTCAACAGAAAGGAAATATTGCCTGGATTCTATTTATATCCTGAAGGATATGAGAGCTTCTAGATTGCTGCAGTAATAAAAAATCTGGTGTGAACATCACACGACTTTCCTTATCCTATTGAATGATGCTTATTTTTATGTTCTATAGTAAC
>NW_007423459.1:0-514 GCF_000475195.1 Diaphorina citri
TTTAAAAATTGCCGCCGGGACAGCTATCTCACGTCGTCCGAGCTCATCTCAGCCCTGTTCATAAACACACCCTAAAGGTCAGACTTTAAAGTCCTAACAGTAAACTGAAGGACCATGCAGTTTATTTGAAGAATGCATTCTTCAATCATTCAGAAAAAAACTTAAACGGGAACGCGAGTATGCTTGCAAGGAGTTCCCTCTATCAACTCTTTTCAAAAAAGGTGTGACAGAGGGAATTACTGTAACTGCTAAGGCCTTATCGCCCCGAAAGTGAAGAGAGAAGGACAAAATATTAGAACTATCAATTTCTCTTGTTTATACATCCTTAGTTGAAAAAGACCCAATGTTCATTTAAGGGAAATTTTGCTAATAAAGTTACGCCCACTTGCCTGTTAATGAAAGTAATGTCATTTGCTAATTATATGTCTTTATTTCCAATATTGCTACAAGCGATACAAAATACACAGACTCTAAAAATGGTAAAACCCGATAATGTGGATGAAAATGCAATATT
>NW_007423460.1:0-514 GCF_000475195.1 Diaphorina citri
CTCTCCTCCCTGTTTATAGTCCCACAGCCAGACGCTAGTCTTCTCTCTGTTTAACGTCCCCTAGCCAGACAGATCTTAAGGTGTTCGAACTGTCTGCTGGAATTGACTTTTTTTCTTCCTTCTATCTATCTATCTATTTTCTCCTTTTTTCTACACATAGGTATAAAGGAACGATAGATGGGGACTGAACGACTGGGAGGAGTTGACACAACATAGAGTTCTTTGGAGGCAAGCAGTCTGGTCGGCACGGGATTCACATCTCCCTAATACGCCATCGGAGTGAGTAGTGAGTGAGTATAGGTATAGAGGAAAAAGTCAGCTAGAAAGTCATTGTGAATTCTCAGCCTGTAATTTTGTTGTGTATATGTACAAGTATGTTGCGTACAATGCGCGAAATTGCTTGATATGCGGAAAACAATATAATTGATCCAATTTGCAAGTCATCCAACCAGGAAAAGTGGCTCGAAAGTTAGCTTCCTAGCCAGCCTAGCTTGGAGCCTTGGAAGGTATTTCC
>NW_007423461.1:0-514 GCF_000475195.1 Diaphorina citri
ATGATACCTGTCTCACAGATATGTTCGGAAAGTAATCTGAAGTTTTGGACTCCGAACTTTCTTTTCGAACATTTTTTCATCACCTTCCATATTTTCCAACAATCCTTTCTCTACCCCTTATAATTCGACACTGGTTGATTTCATGACTCACTTATTATGGTTGCTTTCTTCCATTTTTATGGCCTAATAAAGATGATTTTTTGCTTTAATATTCCTAATGCTCCGTCTTCTTTATGCACCAAACTAAGCTCTCTATTATATCCTGGGGGGAGGGTTACCTAGTCTACATCTTTATCTCGTCTCTCTTCAAGTCTGTGCATTTTACAGTCAAATGTCTGTTCATTTCCACACTGGGGAGGGAAAGAGTGTCTGATGACGATTCTGACAACCTGCTGTTTCTTGATTATAAAAGTATCTACCTATTGTGTGTATACCTAGAAAGGTCTTTACTCGACTTTCGTTGTCCTTGAGATAAGCGTTGTAGAAAGGAAGGAAGACAGGCAAAATTGGAATA
>NW_007423462.1:0-514 GCF_000475195.1 Diaphorina citri
AGTTAAAGCAGGAGAGAGAAGATGGGTTTTAGAAGAGAACAAGAAGTTTTATGCCAACAGAGATACAATTTTTACCTAACCAGTGAAGAGTAAAAGTTATTTTCATATTTAGATACCTACTTAATAATTTCTGCCAATGCCAATGACCCCCGGGCCTAGGTTGATTTCTAAAAATGATAGCTAATCCGAGAGCTAAACTTAAACCGATTTTAAACTCACATTGTGGTCCCAGACCCGAATGAAACTGAAGGAAGGAAAAGAAGGGATGTTATGTATTTGGGACACTTTTGACCCACAATAGAGAACGAGATTAATTGTGTTAGGGATACATAAATGGTCATAAGACTCAAAACTCTCATATGTAAGTCATCATCATCATCAGTCATTACATTTTTCATTCCACGGCCGTATATCCCACCTTCTCAGCCCCTGCGGCGCGGCGTTCCGAACATTTAGCTGTCCCACAGGGTCAGGAGCCTCCAGAATGCCGAATTTTAGAGCATCCCCCTCGTCC
>NW_007423463.1:0-514 GCF_000475195.1 Diaphorina citri
AATTTACAAAAAAAAAAAAAATCTATTTCGGTAGATACCTACCTGTAATGGACTTTTGCCAATATCACAAGTTAAAATTAAGATATGAAAATTGAAAACTACTTCGAACATTCAAATTCAGAAGTTTAAAGCAACACTGTCTTTTCGTTGGAACTTTTACCTCCTTCCTTCTTCTTCTTCTTCTTGATTTTTCTTCTTATCCTCCTTTCAAATCTTCGTCTATAGATCCTTTAACCCCACTTTTCAGCTCTTCCTTTTCATTTCGCTTAAAACCGTTCAACATTCAAGTTATTTAATTACAATTGAAAAGTTTACTCTCAGTTGGTCTTGTTCTACCTCCAGGAAATCCTAATGGAAAATGACACAAAAATAATATTTAAGAGCGGGGAGACATTTACTTGGATTTTTCTTCTAAAAGTTTGGATTTTTCTTTCTTTTTTTTTTAACGTTTTCCTGGCTCTCTTCAAGCCCCGAGTTTTTCCCATGGGATAGGTAATTTCTTTTCTGAGCTCTT
>NW_007423464.1:0-514 GCF_000475195.1 Diaphorina citri
TCGTCTTAACACAACATGGAAACAGACAAGATGGCTACTGGACGTCCTGTCCTTCGCTCGGGACCGGCTAAGTTCCCAATGTCCCCCTAGTGTTAAATATCTGCTATCCCTATGTAACTCTAGCACGGAAACTAGCTCCTCCTCTTGTGTAAGTATGATTAGCGGGCTGCCCGTACTTCGCCACAGAATCATAGATTCGTAGAAGCTTAACCAATCCTTTGGGGCAGTTGCCCTACACGTAAGCTGGGTTGCCCGTGCTTCGCCAATAATTGATCATAACTCGAAATCGATTTAGATTTCGTCAGAATTCTCACTCATTGCACGGGTGTCCTGAACGAAATTACCTACAGTGTTTTGGGAAAACTTTGAACTACATCTTTCTGACTTCACGCGACGTCATGGTAGTGTGTTTGTTTCTACCTTTGGGGCTTAGCCTATATTTTTCTTTTATATCCAAATTCCACATATTTAAAGTTTGTTTCACTGACCCTTGACTCTGGGATGATTTCAGTTC
>NW_007423465.1:0-514 GCF_000475195.1 Diaphorina citri
AGAAAGCTTAGAAAGTGTAAATTGCATACCTTGAATGAGATCGTTAAAGTAGGTAGATTGTAAAAGTTAAAATATGAAAAGGAAAAGGAAAAATATCCATTGTTGTCAGCATTCTTATGGTCACATGCTATGTAGGTACCCATCGGACATACATATTTATTTTAAGAGTGCCAAATTGGAGACCAACTAATCTCACAGAGGTAATACCTACTTACTCTTGGTTCCTATCCTTAGACCTTCCACCTCCAGGGAAAATGTAAAACTCTTTTTTACTTTCTTTATCCTAGAGTCCTATAGGGAGGAAAAATACAAAAAAAAATCTTAATCTTATGTTTCAGAACCCTAACGAATCTTTCTGCCTCTCTTCCCTGAGTTTATAGCTTTGAAGATCTACCGAATACAAATATTATGTACTTACCCCTTCATCAGCAAATGGGTTTCTAAAACCTTGGCGATAGACTGAAAACAGACCACAGAACTTATCAAGGGTGTAAGTACTCTATTATGTCATCTA
>NW_007423466.1:0-514 GCF_000475195.1 Diaphorina citri
TTCTATGAGCAAACCGATAACAATTACGCACATGGAAATCATTAGTTGAACCATTTAAAAAATATGACTGTAGAATCAGAAGATAACAAACGACTGGTATTGTATGTGCGTTAAGCTTTGTCCTTACCACAGAAGCAAGATCTTTTTACTAGCGGACTGAGGATAGTAAAACTTAATGAGCTATGGATCCGGTCAGTAAAGTTTTAGGACTTGAGTTCACTTGAGATTTTTACAGAGACGTAGGTGCCTAATGGGAATATCTGCGTTTACAGTACATAATATGTAGATACCATTACGTGTGTTCAACTTCAGAAACTCAGTTTTCCAAGACAAATAATGTACAAAAGGAAAACTAAAAGGATGTATGTATGTAGGTATGATTTATACTTGTCTAAATGTGTATCTATCATCTAAAGTTTACTAGGTACTTAGGTACTTTACTTTACGCGTCCAGGGTCACCAAACAAATGCCGTCATATTGAGTCCTGCCAGTGCTGCACGACTCGTATCGCAT
>NW_007423467.1:0-514 GCF_000475195.1 Diaphorina citri
TGCAGAATATCAAAATGAGGAGAGGTTTTTTTTTATCATTAAAACAGGGGCAAAAAAGGGCCGTAGGCTATTTTGAAAACATCGACACAGAAAAGGGCCGTTTTGTTGCATAGACTTCATCGGATTTTCAGAGGCATTGATGGTCATTTGAGTCACAAGTTTATCCCACAAGAGGGTGCATTTGCTTTTTGCAAATATTTTGACGTCAAAAGTGTCCTCACTACAACTTACGTTTTGCAATTTGAATTTTACAAATATTTGAAAAGCAAAATGACGTCACTGCTTGCTACGAGTATTAACTGATTTTGTTCCTCTAACTTTTGAGTTTGAGAAACGCGATATGACCCAGACCTTCCGCGTGCAGTTGATTTTACGAACACCCTGTATATATACCAAATCTCAGTTCAGCCCAATCAGGGCTCTCCCCATGAGATCTATATCTCTGCTGGACATTTCAATAGGTTTCCAACTGATCACACAAATCAGGCCGTTTATTTCTCGACCATCAGTGGGG
>NW_007423468.1:0-514 GCF_000475195.1 Diaphorina citri
ACCAGGTCCGACACTGTATTTTCCAGCTGGGATTCATCCAATAGTGTTATCATGCAGTGGCGTGTGTCTACCGTACGCTGTGGGGAGAATGAGAGGGGGGGAATTAAGGTAGAACACCCAGTATTTAGAAGAAGAAGAGATTATATATTTTTAAAAAACACATAAACAATCTGCCAGCCTCTGGCTGGTTGCCAAATAAAAGCACAGAATACCAATTAATCATAGGATATTTGTCTTCAATAGGATTTTCTTTCTAATCACGTAGATTTCTTGTCACTCTTATCATTTGCTAACTGAATAGATATGATAACTGTCTAATGATAGAGTATTGGTATAGCAAATAAAAATACATCATTTGCTAACTGAATAGATATGATAAATGTCTAATGATAGAGTATTGGTATAGCAAATAAAAATACCTACCATTGTGCTCTGAGAAGTCACCAAGAAAATCAACCTGTTGTTTCATTGCTACGAAATAAAAACGGCGGTGAAACACTAATTAAAAAAAAAA
>NW_007423469.1:0-514 GCF_000475195.1 Diaphorina citri
GAGGAATTACTCGAAGAGTTACGCCTGAAGTGAAAAACACGCATCCAGTTCACGTCGGGTTCGCATTTTACCGTTGGAATGATAAACACAGCTGGTATGTGTTGAAAAAAAAGGAGTGATAACTGTGATTTAGTGATGACCATTATGAATGAACTGGAGTGAATCAATGGGACATGATGAGTAATGGGACACCATGAGTCAATGGGGCGGTATGGGCATTTCGTATGTCTCCCGATTGTCCCATCCGTATTTCGTAAGACTGGAAACTGTGTACGTGCGGTTGATATCGTGATGTTTCCTCTACTATGCAATGCATAATCTACGAAGAACAATGCAATAGAAATAGCTGATAGGTCCAAGCTATCTAGGCTGGATATAGCCGCAGTTGAAATTTAATTAAAAAGAAATTCTCATCCCTCTTCCCGGCCGCAACATGAGGCTGCGTCAGGCGTGGGCGTAAATATTGTGGAAACTCAGCAAACATGACATCTAGCGGAAAAATTACTAAACATTT
>NW_007423470.1:0-514 GCF_000475195.1 Diaphorina citri
GTGACACTTTGGGGAGAGATTTCGAACTTTGTAAATTTAATGGAATGAGGTTCCGAGTAACAATAATAGAAAGTAAAAGCGAGAGAAATTGGTAAGATGTTATTTGTGCGGTAGGTGATAGGCAACTGAGTGGAAGAGCCTATGGTTCAAATCACCAAAGCTAGAAATTTAACAGGTTACTAGTTGCCAAAGTGGCAGGGACGAATTAAAAGGGGGGACCTGTACGTAACAGTGTCTATTAACAAGTAACCTGCATAGTGTAATCTGTGACACTAAATTTACACACTGGAAGTCCATGTTTTGATGAAAATTACCATTTGAGTACATAGTTTAAATGAAATCTGAAATTCCATGAAAGAAACCTTGCCAAATTGAAAATGAGTGTTCAGTAAGTAACAAACTATAAAATACACTACTTAGTACTTACCGTAGTAAAAATAAGAAGGAAAAATGAACTTTTTAATGCACTTAAGCCGTTTGAAGAGAAAAGAACTTGGCCTTATTGTCACACATT
>NW_007423471.1:0-514 GCF_000475195.1 Diaphorina citri
AACGAACATTATCCCATCAGGATAAAATCCGCCCCGGGTGGGAATTGAACCCGCGGCCTAGCGCTTACAAGGCAGACGTACTACCAACTAAGCTAACTAGGCTGACCTCTTTATTTATAAAGTCGCTAGAATTCCTTGATTTTAATCTCGGTTTAAGATGACCTCTTGAAAGACGCCATCTAATTGGCTGAAATTTTAGGCTGGCTTAGCATCAGTGATCCTCCAGGAACTGGTGCATTCAACGTGATGCTATCGCTTCTGGCTAAATGCTAATAATAATGAAATTATAAAAAATAGGTAGGTAATAAAATTAATAAACCTCCAAGAAAAAATGGTTTGCCAGCCTAGTTAGCTAAACCGGGTTAAAAGAAGATCCAGCCAAGTTACCTAGTTTGGAATAAGGTTCGGGAGACAAGACTTCCGTTTTTACAGTTCCCTCTGCCAGCCTAGTTAGCTTAGTTGGTAGTGCGTCTGCCTTGTAAGCGCTAGGCCGTGGGTTCGATTCCCGCCCGGG
>NW_007423472.1:0-514 GCF_000475195.1 Diaphorina citri
AATAAGTGTGATTAATAAATAAAAGTGTAATAATTATGTTCCTATGTACCTAGGTAGGTAGATAATTATTTCCTTTATCCTCGTTATAATAAATCCATCAGTCCACCTTATCCTGAAAACAATTTTGAGAAAAAAGAAGTAGTGATACGTTATTTATGTAATAGCCACCAAAGCAAGGCTTTATAAAAAGATATTGTTTTCAGTCATCTCTTATTACTTATTTATTATTCTCTCATGTCCAAATTGACAAATTTTCGTGTATCCCTCGGTATCAAAATACGGAAAGTGTCAAGAGTCTTCACTCAAGACCTTTGTTCTCTTTTCCCTCGTTTCCATTTTCTCATTTCAAACCTTGGGACTGTGAGTAAGTGAGTAACCTGTGTGGTGAAACTTTCCAGGGGGGGAGAGCATTATGGTTTGTAAACCGCTGATTTAGAATTTTCCGTACTCAAGTCACGCGTTACAATTGGCCTGCTGAGACAAAGGCAGTCTACGTGACCTGTAATACTAAGGC
>NW_007423473.1:0-514 GCF_000475195.1 Diaphorina citri
GATAACATGAAAATATCTACTCATCAATAACATCATTGTGGTTGTGTCATGGAGCTGTTGGACTTCAATAGAAAGAAAACACTATGCTGACGATCCCCCTAACCCTTAGGGCCGAATTTTAAACTCGGATTATCATTTAATCCTGGTCAGGATTAGCTTCTAGGAGAGCTATTCTATGTGGGAAAGTAATGTTGGACAATTAGTTTGACTAACTAAGATAGGAACTGAAAGTAATTTAAAAAAAAATCTTAAAACCTCTCCGAACACTCTAAGCCTAACCGCCCCTAAAAGGTAATCCGGTTTTAAAATTTGACCCTTAGAGACGACCACGTGATAAAAATGGTCAGATACGTAACTACGAATATTTATGAATGAGGTAAAAAAAAGTCTCAAAGTGGTTGGGTGGAAGAGCTCCTCCAGGAGAACCCTGCCACTTAAAAAAATGGGATTCAAACATTCACCCTCCCGCTTATTAGATTACCAAGTCGGATTGACAATTAAATTAATCAAGGAT
>NW_007423474.1:0-514 GCF_000475195.1 Diaphorina citri
GGAGGTTTGATAGAGGGAACTGTAACTGCTGAGGTCTTATCGTCCCGAAATCGAAGAGAGAAGGAAGACAGGATAGGACAAAGCCTGGCGTTCCGAGAACAAACCTTATTTGTTTATCATAAAGTTCGCCCCGGGCGGGAATCGAACCAGCGGCCTTGCGCTTACAAGGCAGACGCGCTACGCTCCAAGCTATCTGGCTGGCTACTTATATGTAAATGTAAATGCAGTTTCTTTGTGTTATTATATCACAACTTTGGTGCTCACTGCAGCATTGTAGGATTTTCCCAATATCTCATAATCCTAAAATCTATTAACCCATTACGTTATTTCAGGTCTATTTTCTCTTCTCCTTCTAAGTAAAAACTTTAACCCATTATGTTCTTACAGGTCTATTTGAGAAGCACAAACTTCTCTTCTCCTTCTAAGTAAAAACTTTAACTTTAACCCATTATGTTCTTACAGGTCTATTTGAGAAGCACAAACTTCTCTTCTCCTTCTAAGTAAAAACTTTAAC
>NW_007423475.1:0-514 GCF_000475195.1 Diaphorina citri
GTACAATATCATACATATTTCTGGACATGGTCTTCACTTGACTGGAGTGGATTACGGACTGTCCCCTATCTAATAGACCGTAATAGACGTTAAGAAACAAGACTACAGATAAAAGGACAGACGAGTTGATATATTTCGACCACTACTATGGCCATCATCAGAACAATGAGCTGTCCAAGTGAAGACCATGTCCAGAAATATGTATAACTTTGCATGTGGTTGTTATCCACATGGGTGACCCACCACTGACCATTTGGTCAATCCGTCCTACTCGAGCTATATGCTGTTTACAAATGCGAAAATGGACAATTTTTTCCCCTTGCATCCCAAAATGTTGCTACAATATCAATGCTAGCTTCTGAGCGACTTAAATTATTGGTACTTCAATCGTTCGTTCTACCACACATTTTGTTTTTTCTGTCTCCCCAGGTAACGAAGTGTGGCGTTTCGAGGACGGCCCCGTGGAAACGGTGGAGATACTCGGAGACCAGCGCATCCTGAAGTTGAGGAACGG
>NW_007423476.1:0-514 GCF_000475195.1 Diaphorina citri
TTTTTTCAGAGTGTCAGGGCCTGAACTCAAGATGTATCAATATACCTAGGTATATCCCCAAGTAACCGAAATTATCCCGACAGAATGCAAATTGCACAATCCCAAAATAATCCTAGGATTTATGGTCATACGGATTCCATCCGGATAGGATCGCCATTAGAGTATCCTAGGATTCACCAAACCCGATTCTGTCCAAACTTCTAGGAGGTACCTACATAACTACTTACAGTTCAATGGTATGACCGAAATATCCAAGTAGACACGATAGAAGAGCAATTGAACTTACCTGAAACATCAAGAGAAAAACAAAATATTTAGTATGTGGGTAAACATGGGTTAAAACAATCAGGGTTTAGGCAAGAAAACATTTTGAATATTTGCCATCGGGAAATAGGTGTTATGTAGATTGCCTGAATACAAGAAGACAATGAGTATGTGAACCGTAAGTATTTACATATAAAATAAGGAAAGTAAAAATACATAAAAATATAAATAGATATTACAACAAAAGAAC
>NW_007423477.1:0-514 GCF_000475195.1 Diaphorina citri
AGAGAGAGAGAGAGAGAGAGAGAGAGAGAGAGAGAGACATGTTGATCTTATAATTCGGTATCAATGCCAAGTTTGTTTGTGTTTTATTTTTTATTTTTTTTTTACTGTACGATCAAAAAATTGACAGGTCTGTCTGAGTGGTCCGTTTGGAAACATGAAACATGGTTCAAACTTGGTCGTAGATAAAACACACCTAATACTGACATCAAACCATTTTTATTATTAATAATAATATTATTATTTTAGCCGTCAGCCGAACACTTCACTTAAAGAACACTTCATGAAGTTATGGAACAAACAACTTCATAATATAAATTGTCATCTGGACTAACTATGTATTATTTGGTCGATTTTGCCTCGAAGTCTAAAGCGATCATTTTGTCAGCCTTACTGGAGTCACTGGAAATTTTATTCACTCTGGCTTCTTTCTAGATTCTAAGCCAGCCTAGTTAGCTTAGTTGGTAGTGCATCTGCCTTGTAAGCGCTAGGCCGCGGGTTCGATTCCCGCCCGGGG
>NW_007423478.1:0-514 GCF_000475195.1 Diaphorina citri
TCCCTTCAGTACACATTGTCAAATCTATGAACGATTCTTGGAGTCCTCGAACAAAAGTTGGTGTAATTCCATCATTCAGGAGGTATAGTCTTTGTTCGGCCATCCATTCTTTCAGTATAGTACCTCTTCTAAAGTTTTTGCTGCTTCCCCAGTCTGTTGATTTAGCGTTAAAGTCGCCTCCGATTATCACGTTTTGTCCATTCCATATATTGATTTCCATTGCGATATTTTCCAATATCCTCTCTGTCTCGTGCTCGTCTATGTTAGGTGATATATAAACGCTAATAATCAATGTTTTCCCGACACCTATTCCAACGTATCCATTTCCTCGAATAAGTTTGTTAACATTAATGGCTGAATTTGCAATCCATATCGCAGCATCTTTGTTATTATCTACTATGTAATTAGTTTCGTTTATTATTTTTAAGTTTGGCTCGCTAATTATGGAGATGTCTGCTTTTGTTACAGGTATAAATGCATTCAGCATATTATGTGCCTTGGGACTTCTGTTCAG
>NW_007423479.1:0-514 GCF_000475195.1 Diaphorina citri
GAGGAGATCGTGGGCCCTAGTTTCCCTGGGAAGGATTGAGGATCTGAATGTAAATTTATCATAGAGATAAGGAGGATTTCCAGATTTAAGGATTTTGTAGACAAGGAAAAGGGTCAGAAGTTTTCTCCGATCACCGAGTTTGAGCAAACGCAATCGATTGTAGTACGGAGTTATATGTTCCCTTAACCTAACTTGATAGATGAACCGGACACAGGCGTTTTGGGCTTTCTGTAAAGAATTTTGGAGCTCAAGAGTCATACCATTAAGAAGGGGGGAGCAATATTCAAATTTTGGGAGGATGAAAGTTTTAATGATTTTGGCCCTAGCATTTTCTGTTAAAAAGTTCCTAATGCGCCCCAGGGTATAAAGCCCACCATACACTTTTTTCCGAATATTGGAGACTTCATCGGACCAGGTTAAATTGTTATTTAAAATAATTCCCAGATTTTTCGCGGACTCAACGAATTCAATACCAGTGCCATTTACCTCAACTTTAGGAGCAGGATCGGCAATA
>NW_007423480.1:0-514 GCF_000475195.1 Diaphorina citri
TTGCCGGGGCCCACTGAGGGTGGGTAAGATTAAAGTAAGGAGGCACGTAGACGACTTTTAGGTGTTTTCCCCTTTGGAATTCACTTTATTGGCATACAAAATTTACCTCAAATTTTACATCAGAGTTCAGAAAAAAAAAAATCCGAATTAAAAAAGAAAAATACTGAGGGAAAATTCTTTTTAAATTAATCTGTTTAAAATCAAGTCAGCAACATAAATTCAAAAAGAGAAGAAGATCGAATACAAGGACTTTTTGCCAAAACGTTCATAATGATGAAAATGTCACCACATTAAATAAAATCAATGACACAAAGAGAGCACAGCAACAAACCAAGCAAAAAGAAGTACACACCAAAATACATACATATGTAAACCATTAAAAAAAGGATGGGGAAAAGTAATAAAAAAATATTTCCAAATAAATTGGAAAAATAGTTCAAAGAAAAGAAAACACAACAAAATCACTCCCAATGTTTACCAAAATACACTTCATGTTGATAAAGAAGACAAAATC
>NW_007423481.1:0-514 GCF_000475195.1 Diaphorina citri
AGAAGAACTGACAGAAGATTTGGATTAACCACATCTGGAGGATCTATTTAGACAGCTGAAGCACTAAGTACATAGTAACAGTGCTTATGAGAAACAAAGTCTAGGGACATGGAACATCTGAGTTTTGAACGAACAAAGGTCTCTTTATTCTGAAAAGGGTTGAAGTTGAAACCCTTTTAAAAATGGCAACCGGAAAGGTTACCTGATGGAAGAAACACATTATCGGAACCCAACATTATCATGGTCCCTGAATATTCAACTCTGATGGTAATAAATTATATTGATTAATAATTAATAAGAACGATTTCAGTCACATCCGACCCTTTTAAAAATGGCAACCGGAAAGGTTACCTGATGGAAGAAACACATTATCAGAACCCAACATTATCATGGTCCCTGAATATTCAACTCTGATGGTAATAAATTATATTGATTAATCTTATATTATAAGAACAAGATCCATTCACTCATTCACATTTCACAGTTCACACACTGATCGCTCTATCTCGAGAAC
>NW_007423482.1:0-514 GCF_000475195.1 Diaphorina citri
AAGTAAGAAATATCTAAACTTATGCCTAAGTAAGAAATATCTAAACTCATGCCCAAGTAAGAAATATCTAAACTTATGACCAAGTAAGACATATCTAAACTCATGCCCAAGTAAGAAATATCTAAACTTATGTCCAAGTAAGAAATATCTAAACTTATGTCCAAGTAAGAAATATCTAAACTTATGTCCAAGTAAGAAATATCTAAACTTATGTCCAAGTAAGAAATAAATAATCTCATGCCCAAGTAAGAAATATCTAAATTTATGTGCAAGTAAGAAATATCTAAATTTATGTCCAAGTAAGAAATAAATAATCTCATGCCCAAGTAAGAAATATCTAAACTTATGTCCAAGTAAGTAAGAAATATCTAAACTTATGCCCAAGTAAGAAATAACTAAACTTATGCCCAAGTAAGAAATATCTAAACTCATGCCCAAGTAAGAAATATCTAAACTTATGCCTAAGTAAGAAATATCTAAACTCATGCCCAAGTAAGAAATATCTAAACTTATG
>NW_007423483.1:0-514 GCF_000475195.1 Diaphorina citri
ACACTTTTGAGAAACCGATACAGATTTTTGAGTTGGTTTTGAGATACGGTTTCCTTCAGATGGCTTCGGAAGTTAGGGGAGACACGGTTGTTAATAACAGTTTAAGGTTGATGTTGAGATATTTATTGAAGATTTTTATGCTGGTGTTTATTTTATTATCCTAAGCACCTACCTTCTTATTTATAGTGTTGAGTCTCTTTTTATTAAATTCAGTGTGAGTTGATTGTTTATGTATTTCGATTTCTCAATTTCCCAATTCAGGATTTCATGGGTGCCTTCTTCTTTAAATGACTTACCTAAAGGTTGATGTTGGCTTTTTCCAGTCAACTTTTTCAGAAATAATTCATCAAATATTTCTAAGCATAGGTAGTAATAAGGTATACCTCTGTGCTGTGGGTGACCTAAAGAATGTAGGTATAGGTATAGGTACCCATAATACCTGAGAGTAATTTCGGAACCACCCCGTAGAAAACTTCTAATGCGTTTCATTCATTCGGTATAAAATTAATTTAAT
>NW_007423484.1:0-514 GCF_000475195.1 Diaphorina citri
AGAAGAGTTCTATCGTTCACTAAAGTATAAGTGCATACGTTGAACAAAAGGCCTTCAATAGTTTTCAAGGGAGCCTGAAGAGGGCATCTTAGAAGCTCCATTCCGATCTCTGTTGGGCCAGATACTCACTATGAGGTACACCTGTTCAGGTCCACCTGTCAGGTCTATCTGATAGTGAGTGGCTGGCCTTAGGTTTCAGCATACCAGTCCGGAATGCTCTTTTCTATGCTCCGGAAGGATTCCGTATGCCGCTGTCTGAATCTTACATTAGGTAACCTTTCTTATTTCTTGAACTCTCCCAGTTTTCAACTTTAGTTTTAGTTCTCAAAGAAAACCTTTTCTCCCAGCCCTTTTCTTGTTCTTTCTTCTGTCAGTCACAGCGGAGCATAATGAGAATCCATGTTCTGAAAGCACTTACAGCAATGGTTCATGCGTGCGTTTCCACGACAAAGAAAGCTACTGAAAGTTTCAATAGATCAAGAAGAGCGGAGACAAAGGGCAAGAACATCCTATT
>NW_007423485.1:0-514 GCF_000475195.1 Diaphorina citri
TAAATAATATAAACATAGTGTTTAGACGGTCCCTTAAGTTTAAGCTCACCGCATATGAAAATAATGGGATAAAGGTAATTCTAGTGACCCAGCCAGATTTGAAACCATAAAAGGTGAGAGAAATATTTTGTTTTCTCTCGTTCGCTCTTCTGCTCAATGCTATGAAAACAATCACTAACCTGACTAACCTAATTACCTATGAAATGCATTCAGGAAATCGCATTGCTTAGGACGTTTGCATTAAAAAACGAGAAAAAATCCAATCTAAATCTTTCATCACCTCTGAAATCGCATTAGCCGAGTAACAGCATAGAGCTTCATTTAGAAATGTACTCTATGCCCCTATGTAGGTATGAAGGACAACAAGTATGTAGTCTCTTTATTTCAGGCATTAATGCCTGGGCTGGGCTTTAGTGTAAGTCAGATTGGGGTGCAATAGTCCTACAAACTGGACTCCGCACACAGGAATTTCGTCAGAAAAGAACCCCATTTCAGTGTAATGTAAGTCAGATAA
>NW_007423486.1:0-514 GCF_000475195.1 Diaphorina citri
AGCTTGTAAATGAATGAGTTTGACTACAACTTGATCATTAAGTATATCATTTAAGTCCGGGCTCCTGGAACTTCTAAGCTAAAAATAGGGAAATTTTATACCTAGTGCTTCTAATTTTATACCTAGTGCCAAATTTGTATGACGAAACTGGGGCTCCATCCGTGGCCCCTGAATTCTTTACCTCGCAGGTCTGGGCTACTGCCAGGGGCAATTTTATGCGTTGTCAACTTCCCGTACTTTCATATCCTTGGATTACCGAACCTATATAGTTGTAAATTTGTACAAGATAAACTCAATAACTTTCAGTGAAAGAAGGGCTCTAGAAAACACCCAAGCTATAGTGCACCAGAATAAGAAGAAAAGGTTAGTTTTCTACTTGGAAATGGGATTTAACCTTTTTGCAGACTTGTAACCGCAACCACCTTGACACGCTGTAAAAAAAATATGAAGTCAATATCTTGCGAAGTCAAACAACAAAAATCTCAAGGAACAAGTATAAAACTTTAAGTTATGA
>NW_007423487.1:0-514 GCF_000475195.1 Diaphorina citri
TGACCATATGAACTTACCTCGAAGATAAACTAGAATTAGAAGAATTGCTAGAGTGGTTTGATAGATTCTGTGATGTCTCCAAGTCCACGTCACTGCAACAGAGAGGAATAAAATGGTTTGAATTAGATTGGATTAAACATACAAATTATAAAAGGGACGAATTTAGGCTTCCAGTAGATACCTATATTACCTAGCAGTATTTCTGCGAGGAGAATATAAAATACATAGGAAAACATAGATGTATGGCTATGTATCTCCACCCCCAACACCGTACTAAATACCTTCCTATTACACGTGGCATTAACCCGTTCCTGTAAGCGAGAAGCACAAGTAAAGTCACACTTAGACACCCATCCAGATAACAACCATACAAATCGCTGCCTAAAGGTTTAATAGGAACTGTAACTGCTGAGGTCTTATCGTTCCGAAAGCAAGGAAGACAGGATAGGAGAAATCCAACCGTCCCGAGAAGCAATAACGTCTGTTTGGGATAAAATCCACCCGGGGCGGAATC
>NW_007423488.1:0-514 GCF_000475195.1 Diaphorina citri
TGCTCTCAAGTTCGGATGTCTGTCTGTACGTCGGTTCTATTGGGCATTGCATGATCATTTCAACACCATACATGAGGGTAGACCCCCCTCCCATTTCAATATCACAGGTAAGTCCACCTCTGTGGCCGAGTGGTTCACTGATTCTCAACCTGGAGGTTCTGGGTTCGAATCCTGGCCGGGACGGAAAATTTCTAACCGACCTTTTCCGAATTTCCCCCCCTTTTATCTTCAATCGACTTCAAAGGGGGTAAAGCCATCGGTAGTTTGGGAAAATTTCTAACCGATCTTTTCCGTATTTTTCCCCCCTTTTATCTTCAATCGGTTTTTTTCCTATCCAGAAAACGGTATTCTGAATTTCAGCGGGCTACTTTCTGGTGTTCTCGTGTTGACCCACCACCTAGGTAAATGGGAAGTATTGTGTTTCTTATCGCTCATCTGACGGTCCCTGCCGGAGCCTCCAAATTCAAGCATTCAAGAATAAGTACAAGTCCTCACGATGGTTGACTGCGGTTCA
>NW_007423489.1:0-514 GCF_000475195.1 Diaphorina citri
GGATTATCTCTGCTTTCGTTTATTTAAAGTTTTAAAAATACATGTTTATTACTATTGTATCCAATATGTACGTATGTATATCTATGTGTGGGTGAACAATGTGAACATTTTAGTCTTTATGTTATGTTCACTAATACAGAGGTACTCACTTTGGTATGCACAACTCAAGTTATGTTACATCCACATGTTCCTAGTATCTATCTTTACCTAGGTTCTTATGACGTATCTACAGAGGAGCCTCGATTATTTCAACTAACTGGGACTGGGGATAGATGAAATGATCGAGGTTGAAATGTTCACTTTCTCCTATCTTTTCCTCTGATAAGAAAGATAGAAAAAAACCAATAGATTTTGGAGTTAAAATTAATAATGGAAGTTGAATTAATCGAGGTTCTACTGTATTTCTATTTCGTAGTACTCATTAGCTAATACCTATACGTATCTAATCTATCTATCTGTTCATCTCATGTTAATTTACCTGAGGAAGCTTCACTCTCATTATTTCTAACTTTGT
>NW_007423490.1:0-514 GCF_000475195.1 Diaphorina citri
CTGTCTTCCTTCTCTTCGATTTCGGGACGATAAGACCATAGCAGTTACAGTTCCCTCTGTCAAACCTCTTAAAAAAAAGACAGAATAATAATAATAATAATAACAACAACAAAGTAATAAAAATAATAACAAAGCGAAAGACGTACCGAGCAATCTGTTATAGATGGGAACAAAAAGATTGATAACACGTGCAATGATGAGTAGGAGGATGCAAATAATGACTTGGAGTTTCAACAGAGCACTTTTCTTCGGCCATAAGAACGGGGCGAGAGTTTTAATCTTCTTTGCTGCTCCAGCCCATGTGGATCCAGTGTGCATCAATCTCTCGCTCTGAAATTAAAAACAATTCATTTATTTCCGTGTCTGTGAGAGAGTCATCAAGCGTGCCGGGAGGCGCGCGAACGTCAAAAGTTCGAAGCGCCGCGGCGCCGTCCGGTCTATCTAGGCGCACAGCAGTGCGCCAGGCCAAGTTCCGGCCTCAGCACGCCAGTGTGTATATTACACGAAATCTTTC
>NW_007423491.1:0-514 GCF_000475195.1 Diaphorina citri
TTGTAAACGCTAGGTCGCGGGGTCGATTATCGCCATGGGCGAACTTAATCTTGAACTGACCACCAGATAAGGTTTGTTCTCGGAACGGCTAGCTTTCTCCTATCCTGTCTTCCTCTCTTCGACTTCGGGACGATCAGACGTCTGTCGTCACAGTTCCCTCTGTCAAACCTCTTGAAAAAAAAGGGAAGAAAATCCCTAAGTAAAATCCCGGCACTCATAGACAGTGTCCCTCCATAAATTATCACTGAGAGATATGGTTCACAATCACAATATGGCACTCTGCGAATGAAAGATTCAGCAAAAGCCAAAAGACGGAATGGCGTAAAAAGGGAGGAGGAGAGAAAGGAGAAGAATCACAGAGGAAAAGGAGAACAGAAGAGAAGTCAGTAGAAGGGATGGGAGGGACTAAGAATAAGGAAAAGGAGAGAGGAGTGGGAGAGGAAGATGCAATGGAGAGGGACTAAAAATAGTGAGAAAGGGAAAGGAAGAAGAAGTAGGAAAGAAAAGATGGGAA
>NW_007423492.1:0-514 GCF_000475195.1 Diaphorina citri
TAATAGAATGGGCAGCAGGTTTACAATTTTTGTGCTAGGCTGGCTAATGGCTATTTCAACTTTTCACATATTTACGTATAATTCTACTTCCAGACTGCCATAGGTATATTAATTAATTCTACTGACTCAAATCATTAATCCCGCTGATGGCATTTGAACTACAGTCTCCTCACTTACAAATCTATTGTCTTTTTTTTCGGTAAGGCGCTTTAACACTAGCTACGGGGAGTAGTAGGTCGTTCGTGCCAATCCATTGTCTTTTGCCGGAATGGATTGAATAAAGTCAAATTATTGACGGGGGAAAAAGATGTAAGTTATTCACCTTGTTTAGACTGCGGGAGTAAAGGGACTTTTTCATTTCATTCAGGATAAACAAGGTACCTAATTACCTATATTCTATTCTAACCTAACTATGAACAAAGAAATGAACAAAACGAATTATTTTTAAAAGTTAACAACAATTTTTATTTTATATATATTTTTAAAAGTTCTCAAATAAATTTATATATAAATA
>NW_007423493.1:0-514 GCF_000475195.1 Diaphorina citri
GTTTATTTTTAATTAATAGTAGGTATAAAATTATCCAATCTTTAATTTCCCAATCGATTTCACTCTCTATCGTTCAATTCCGAATAGTTCGGTGCCGATAAACTTTGAAATGTTAAATAGAAATTTTGGTTTTTGGTCCTATCTTCTTTCTAGATGTTTGTGTAGATTTTTAGGTAGGTACCTACCTAATCTATCTACGTATACCCATTTTCTGACGTACCTACGCGTATAAATACTTGGGCTTTGAATTAGAGTAATTTTGTCATCTCCACTGAATTTCCTAAAGTACGAGTAGTTTTGCCATCTCCACCAAATTTACTAAAGTAGTGTTGGCATCTCCACCAAACCTGAAGGAATTTGACTGATAGGTATAATAGTTTCTCCTCACTTTTTAAGTAGATACCCATTATGATCCTTATTCTGCAAAACATTAACAAGTGCAAGTTGCAGGCTTTTGACCTTAGCGAAGACTCAAATTCCATCTATAGAGTTCAAGATTTGTCAAATGAAAACA
>NW_007423494.1:0-514 GCF_000475195.1 Diaphorina citri
AATGTAATTTTATTTTGTTCTTTACAATGACATCAACTAACATTATAATTTAAGAAGAATTGAAGAATATATTATGACATTGTGAATTGTATTTTAATGAATATACCCCAACGTTATGGACTTTCGTCTGTGTTAACTTACCTACTCTTATCGTCTAATACTGTTAGTAGGGTATTGAAATTTATTGACTGATTCAACCAAACTTAAGCATCTACTAAAATCTGCTTCTACCATAGTTCTAGTATAAGCTTGGCGTTTAAAAACGACAGTCATTATAGCTCATATCACCACATCTTCTCCAATTGCCTCTTCCTTGTTGTTTATAACTTTCAGTGGAAAGCTCTGTCATCAAGTTTGCTTAGAAGCTCTAGAGATGCTAATAGACCTCATTAACAGCTTTCTCTCATTTTGCCATCGTTAAAATTAGAAAAGATGTCTTGAAATCAATCAGGCTAGGTAAAGTTATGCGTGTCTTCATTTTACAGCAATTTACAGCAATGACTTCAATCTAAAA
>NW_007423495.1:0-514 GCF_000475195.1 Diaphorina citri
TAAGTATCTAGAATTCCAGATATACAAGCTAGGATCACGGATTTTGAAGCAATACTGCTCCGGGTCTGCATAGATAACAATTAGATATTTGGCATGCGTTCGGGTATTGTTTGTTGGGTTCATTAGGACGGTTTCCGAGCTACTAGCAGCTTCGGGCAATAGATTGTTTAGTAGTGTTCTCTTGTTGCGTTGTTTTTACTTTCATTTTGCACACAAGGTAGGTTCAAAAAGACCTTCGTTTACTTCGTAATTCATAAGAATTAAAACTAACACGAGTAAAACTGCTCAAGTGCTCTCATATAAATGGGTACAAATGGGTACTTGGCTCAGCTTTTGACCTTTTTCTTACACCTCGATAGGTTTTAGAATATTCATAAGAATTAAAACTAACACGAGTATAACTGCTCAAGTGCTCTCATATAAATGGGTACAAATCGGTACTTGGCTCAGCTTTTGACCTTTTTCTTACACCTCGATAGGTTTTAGAGTTGGACGGACATTTGTACTTGTAGTG
>NW_007423496.1:0-514 GCF_000475195.1 Diaphorina citri
ATTAGGTCCGGATTAGTTATGGAAAATCAACAAAACCAGTCCGGAATAGAAAAGAAGAGAAAAAAAAATATAAAAAAAAAAAAAAAATCGGACCAATTACATAGAATCTACTTAGAAGAGGGTTAGAGCATTATCGTCTATTTGTAGCGTTTCCCAATGTACGGAAAATTTTCCAATGTACGGAAAAAAATCCGCCTTCAATCACATCCAATTTGCATTCCTTATACATATTTCCAAAGTATCTAAAATTCCGTGTTTAAGGAGTTTGCTTTGGGTTGAGTGGTAGCTCTAAGGGTTCTGGAGCTCTAAGGTTTGGTGGTGCTCTAAGGCGTTAACCTCGCCTAGTGGTTGCCGTCCACTCAAGAGTCTATTAATATTATTTGCTTTAAAACGAAAGGCAAAGCATTGCAAATACATACATATACATATGTTGTTCTTATACCGGCGCGGCGATAGCTAGAGCCAATGGTGATGGCAGAATATAGAGGAGATGTCTTTTTATATCAGCCCTTCA
>NW_007423497.1:0-514 GCF_000475195.1 Diaphorina citri
GTTTGCGGCATATTATCACAATATACGTAATATAGATGAAAGGAATGATGACGAAGCCGAAGAAGAAGGGGAAACAGAAAATGTAAGAGGTTTGAAAAAGAGAACGAAAGCTGCAGTGTTGAGATATAGGCGGTACAAGTTAGCACAGGATCCCAAGAATTATTACAGAGAGCAAGTTTTATTACTTTTACCATTCAGAGACGAAAGTAAGTTAGCACAGGATCCCAAGAATTATTACAGAGAGCAAGTTTTATTACTTTTACCATTCAGAGACGAAAGAGAGGATATTGAGAATAAAGATTGTGAAAAGTTGTACAATGAAAATTTGGAAATTATTGAGAGAAATGGGCAAACTTTTGGTATAAGGAATGACGAGTTACTAGAGGAGGCTTTGGAAAATGTCGAGTGTGGGAGAGATATTGAGGAAGAGGATCCTGTAGAAAATGCTAACGACTACCGAGTTGATATTTTAGAACAAGGAGGGATAGGGGGTAATAATGATCAGCAAGAGAAA
>NW_007423498.1:0-514 GCF_000475195.1 Diaphorina citri
ACAGTTTGACACCGGCATGAACAACCCGATTGTGAATATAATCCGAGAACCAAGTCTCAAACGAAAGAGAAGACATTTCGATGAGAGTGAATGCGAGTTCCTCTCAAAGGGAACCAGGGATAAAGCAAGAGATAAAGCATATCGGAGCTATGAGGATTATCTGAAGAAAACCAAGAAGGAATGTGATGAGGATCGGGTATGTCGTCTCTTCAAAGAGGAACTGAGGAGAGAAGACAGCTTCGATGGAATAGGAGGCCATTGGAACTAAAATGTATACGAGTGACCTGAAACCTGCATCTTCGTTCAAAACAATTAGAAATATGTAGGTATTAGAATATCAGAGCAACTTTTGTTGTCGATGGTGGGCATCAAACCCGGGACCTTTAATCCCCAAAATAACCATTCCATGTTAAAATTTTAACGACAGAATTTGGCTATGGTTAAAAAGGAAATGACACTTGGTTGTAACCACCTTGTGGGAGGTCTCATGTATTGGACAGGATCAAATAAAGTT
>NW_007423499.1:0-514 GCF_000475195.1 Diaphorina citri
CAAGTAACAGTGTTACTTCAACACCAACGGTCTGGAGTTTTGTTAGTTGCTACTTGTGATTGTTTGTGGGAAAAATTACTTTTTTGAATCCTACGCAATTCATTTTTATTGTCACATGTTGTTAGTTGTTACTCCAATGTGAAAGTTCATGTTTCTTTGAACAAGATTCAGGACGTAAGCGTAAGCAGTAGCATCTTGCAACTTGCTACTTGCAACATGTTACCTCAGTGCAAAACGCAGCTAAAACAAGGCAAGTTTACCAACCTTGCCTTCCCCAACCCAGCACATGAGTTACATGACCAAACTAAAGGTAATGCAACACTAACCTTTTGACTTTTTCATAGTGAAAATGAACACTCAACAGGTAGATAACTAATATTAATATTGAATGGGTGCTAAAATTAAGTACATTAACCCTTTAATGCGCGAAGTGCCCTATCTGGCACAAATTCAATTTGGCCAATCACAAGGAAGGGGAGGAGTCTGATTTCTCTCGTAACTTGTTGAACGCATC
>NW_007423501.1:0-514 GCF_000475195.1 Diaphorina citri
TAAGAGACAGTCGGAATAAAAATGAAAGAACTGTTTTTGAAAAGCTAACTTCCACATATTGGGTGACTCAGAATGAATAAAATTCTTGATCTTAATAACAACTTTTGTTGCTAAACTGCTAAAAGATTTTTAAAAGACATTTATCAAGGTACTATGGTGGTAGGTACATAACTAAAATAATACTAGATCTATAAAATGCTATAACTTCATATTGTTATCAACTGTGATTGTAGAATGTAGACTGTTTACCTACGTGCAGTTATCAAATAAAAACTTTTTGAATTACTTTTATTATTTTATAGACTTTTAGTACAGGTATGTTCTTATCTTTGCCCAAATCTTAATTGGATGACTTAGGTACATACCTATCATTTCACTCGTATATTTCATATTTCATTAAAACTACTGTAAACTCCTCAATTCTGTCATCTTGTCGCCCGATACTTTCTTAGACCACACACTATACGATCATTATTATCGATTTAGAAACAATCGAGACCAGTCGATAAAATGA
>NW_007423502.1:0-514 GCF_000475195.1 Diaphorina citri
AAAATAGATTTTTTTCCGATAATGCAATTAAATATTTCCGATTTTTTTATTTAAACCCTCACAGAAATTGTAAACAATAATGCTAATATGAAAATATTTTGTCCTTTTACCTAGTTACCTACATAATATGTCACTAAAAGAACAAAAAATCAATGAATAGGTAAGCATTTACTGTCGAAAATTTGCCATGTTTTCTGCGTTTTCTAATGTAACCCCGATTTTAAGAACTACCCTTGGTCCCAATTAGTTCATAAAATCGGGATTCTACTGTCACTAATGTATTATTATGATCATTGAAACTTAAGACGAAAAGAAAAGACCCAAAAACTAACAATATATTTAACAAATGAAAATAAAATTCACTGTATAAATCGAACAAAAGAAGTAAATTCTAAGTAAGTCGACGTCTGTTAGCGTTTAGTTTGTCTCTTTCTAACACAAAAAAAGCTGCTGTGAGAGGTTACACACTCGTTTTCGGGCCCTAATGGGTCGTTTGAGGGTCATATCTCATATA
>NW_007423503.1:0-514 GCF_000475195.1 Diaphorina citri
GGCAGTGTACGGTTTTAGTCGACTTCGATCGACCATCGATCAACGGAGTCGACTATGTGTGGACTCAGCTTTATAAATCTATGAACTCTATGAAGACGGGGGTTTCGCACTTAAATCAATTCAAGCAAAGTCTGCTAAAGAGGATCCAGAGTATTCCAGAGTAATCGTTTTGCAAAATCGAATATTACCATTCACTCGTGAGTCTAGAGTTCATAAGGACTTATTTCCCTAATACATATAAAGAAACAATTCATCAGGTACAAGTACATGACATGACAATTAGGAGCATTCATTAGTTCATTACACATGAGTATTATCTGATAACATTCGCCCCTTGTAAAAATTATGGCAATTGAATAGCTCCGATGTCTTAGGTCCTAAACCGCTCCATCTACTTATTAATTTCTCAAGTTTACAAGTATGAAGTTTAGTTTCACATTGGCGCTAACATTGCCGGGTTCACACAAGTTGAAAAACATATGAAGCAAGGAGTAACAATGTTGCAAGTTCCTTT
>NW_007423504.1:0-514 GCF_000475195.1 Diaphorina citri
TGAAAACCGCCAAAAAACGGTCTAAAACCGCCAAAAAGCGGTCTAAATACCGCCAACCGCCTCTACATCTACAAGTCTACACTACTCTACAGTCTACAAACACATGTCACTTACCTGCAAATTCAAAAGAAGCACATGTCCCCAACGACTTCTCTGATGGAAGAATTTGAAAGGAACCTGTCTGCAAGTCATAGATCCTTTGCAGTAACACTGGCCCTTATTGTTGATTTACAAAGGAAAGTTCAAAATATCCGGCGGTTGGTATAATAAATTCTATTTCATGACACGTTTCGGACTCTAAAAATACCCTGAAAAATGTTACTCTTACGCCGCGTGCCGGTAACAAACAACGCTAATCTGAGAAACTCAACTCTACAGAAATATACCACTAATTCAGAAGATTTAGCACATAAAAATCACAGAAATATCGAATAGGTATTTAGCACAAATTAGGAAATACTGGAATACCAACTGTGTTAAAAGCAGTGGGAAAATCAAGAATATCACAAAAAAT
>NW_007423505.1:0-514 GCF_000475195.1 Diaphorina citri
CCACAAGAAAACTTTCCAATGCTGTGGCACATGAAGATAGCTATAACTCTCAAGAACAAAACTGATAGTTCTCGAAAACATGACTGTACTGAAATGTGTGGCTTGCCATCAACTTGTTCGAGGAATGGGCGATTTATTGGAATTGAAAACAGGCGATTGCTTCCAAAAGTTTACCTGTGTGCTTGTGACGTGTGAGAAATGTGTCAATGACAGATGCCCGGAGACCTTTGCAAATGTCGCGGCTTACTCATTATAAACTTAATATAGGAGAGGATTGGGTGAAATAAACAGGATAGAGTTTCGGGCCTGTTGAAGAAGCACTTGCCATTCGCCGTTCTTGTCAGATTAACAAATTGATAGTGGTTTCGTTCAGAGAAAACACAGAATATGGTTCTATAGATCTAGACTTTTGTGTATACTTTTCCTAGGTTATGCGAAAAGCGTGAAACGATTTTGGTGGCTGTCACAACATTACAAGACTCGAAATTCTTTCACAACCTATTCTTGGCGGCTG
>NW_007423506.1:0-514 GCF_000475195.1 Diaphorina citri
TAGGGACAAAAATAATGGGGGTAAAAATATCCAGATACCCTCTTCTCTCCATCTTCATTACTTCTTCTTTTCCTCTTTCTACTTCTCTTTTTTCTTGTTTTTCTTCTTTTTATCCACCTCCTTTTTCTTCTTCTTCTTCTTCTTCTTCTTCTTCTTCTTCGTTTTTCTTCTCCTTCTTCTTCTCCTTCTTCTTCTTCCTCCTCCTTCTTCTTTTTCTTCTTCTTCTTCTCCTACTACTTCTTCTTCCCCTTCTTCTTCTTCTCCTCCTCCTCCTTTCTTTTCCTCCTCCTTGTTCTTCTGCTTCTTCCTCTTCAGAAACACAAAGACGTTGTGGTTTCGTGGCTATCTCTTTTGTGTTTTCTTTCTATTTTCTCTCTCCGTTTCCCATTAGAAACTCACTTAGTTTCTATATTTTCCAAGTTGGTTAGGTACCAATCTATCTACCGACATAATATTATACCTATGTATACTCTTTGTTGTTTTGGTGGTGTTGTTGTTTTTGTTGTTGTTGTTG
>NW_007423507.1:0-514 GCF_000475195.1 Diaphorina citri
GAGTAGAGAACCTTACTAAGTCAAGAATTGTACAAAATAATAATCGTACTGTACGAAGTAGGTAAAGCTAAGAATTGTAACAAGTAGGTAAAGAATCGTATTGAGGAAGATTTCTGGGATTTTTCATGGCTCCTATTTACTGAGAAGAAACCGACTATGGTCCAGTATGAAAGATCTTGAGACTGACGATCTTACTAAAACTATTGTAAGACAAGCCATTGTACAAAGTTATGAAGTAAACAACGGATCTATGTTCCCTTGTTTTGTGGGGTGTAATACTCTCAAAAAGGTTGGGAACCCCTGATTTAAAGAAAATCCCCCATTTTCTGTTTTGGACAGCCCTTATTTTGAAATCCAAAAACATGCTGTGTAATGTGCCAAAAACGCCAAGAAAAGAATGGCAGCAGAAGAACAGTAGATATGTCCCATTCGTGTACCAAATTCAGGTTGGTCCTAGAGGTCTTATAATTAGAAACAAATTAAAATTCAATTTTCAATCTTGAAGTAGAAAATT
>NW_007423508.1:0-514 GCF_000475195.1 Diaphorina citri
ACCGAAGAAAGATGGTTTCCGGTTTCTAAACAGGCAAGGCTGAAATTTCTTTGCAGAAAACTTGCTGAATTTTCGTTTTAATAGAAAACTTTTTCCATCAAACTTGCCTTCCACTCTCTTCTCATTGTCTCCTTCTCCCTTAGTTTCTATTTTCTATAACATTGTTTATTCCTTTTCTCATCTTCCCTACTCATTCGCTCCTTTCACCAACCCTGCTACCTACTCGAAATATACTGATGGATGCTAGTATAGGTCCAAAAAGTCAAAAGGCAGGAAAAAATAATAATAACAATGATAATAAATTCAATTTTGTAGGGACTTTTCAGTCTCATCCTATGATTTTGGTGTATAAATGACGTTTTTTGCTAATGCAACTCTAATGCTATAATATTGCACTCTAATGAAACTCTAAATCTAAAGGTATGATATTGTACTCGTAGGGAAATGTTAATAGTCCCCGCAGGATGATGGGGGTTTCTCGGAAGTTCTTAGCAGTGTCCACAAAATGAGCTTT
>NW_007423509.1:0-514 GCF_000475195.1 Diaphorina citri
ACGACCACCCTTTCTTCTCCTCCTCCTCCTCCTCCTCCTCCTCCTCCTCCTCCTCGTCCACCTCGAACTCTCCTTCTTCCTTTTTTTTGCTTCATTCACCTCCTCCTCCTCCTCCTCCTCCTCTTCCTCTTTTTTCTTTTCCCTTTTATGGCTGTGACAAATGCTCTTTTTCTTTCTTCTGCATGTTACCTAGGTATCTTGTTAAAATAGAGTTGTACATTTTTAGTCCGTCCTTCCTTTATTATTACAATAGTAATAAAAAGGTATAAGGGACGGACCACGATCGAATAAACTACGGGCTGAAAAATTCCCGGAGGGACGGGCCCAGCTTGTTCTCCTCTATTTCCTCTTGCTTGTTCTTCTTTATCTTCTTCACTTAGGTACTTCTTTTTTCCTTATCTTTCTTCTTCTCATATACTTTCTCTCTCTCTCGTTATATTTCTCTCTGTTTAGGTCTCTCTCTCTCTCTCTCTCTCTCTCTCTCTCTCTCTCTCTCTCTCTCTTTTTTTTTTTC
>NW_007423510.1:0-514 GCF_000475195.1 Diaphorina citri
AATAATATTCAAATCTTTTGAATAGAAATGCCTGTATTGACTGGGTGACTCAGGAAAACTAGCTCAACTAATTACTTAGGTACTCTACAGTTGACTTTCAGTCATTCTTCAGTTTTTCTTCAGTAACAAATTCCAATTTAGTCACCCTTTTGTCACAGTATTTACAGTCAAAATATTCTTACTGGTGATTAATGGGAGTAGGTTCCTGTTCACATCTGTCGTTCAAGTCACAATATGTTCACTCCCTTCAAATTGGGCGTAAACATATTTGACCGTTCGTTGAACGTACTGTGACTGGTGAGTGACCTGAACGGATAGTGAAAATCGGCCTAAATCACCCTAGGAGTCAAGAATTCGTCGGGAAAGCTTTTATAAACCAGACAGGGTGACCTTTTCACGGTTTTATTTTCTATCCTAAACACTGATTGTTGTTTCTTATCCCACCCTATAAACACTGTGATAGTTATTTTCCTCTCCCACCCTGTATTATCTACATATCTCACTCGTCATACTT
>NW_007423511.1:0-514 GCF_000475195.1 Diaphorina citri
ATTGTAGAGACGTAGGAGAGCCTGCGAGAGATTGATTGCCAACTGCTAGGAGGTGCCAAGTGATAATAACACCAGCTTGTAGTGGAACCAGTTCAATAGTTTTCCTCTTCTTTGTGTGGATAATGTTCATATCAGAGGTCTATCACATGGGGTGAGAAGTTCCTTTAGTCTCAATGAAGGAGGGTACATAAGTAGGTACATGGTGATATTACTTATGAGCAAGTGAGATTGTGAGTGCAACACAGTAGATAATAGGTAGGTAGTAGGTATAATATGAAGTATGACCCTCATGGACTTCCATCTAATCCCCTGTAACATATTTCACCTTTGGCCTTTGGTTGAACGTATAGTGACTTGGAGCGTAACCTAACCGTACTGAGGGATTCAGGGTTAGGCGACCTTTTTGCACTCCTCGTCATGTGCACAAAACTAAAATGTTCGGGACTCTAAAGCAAAATTAATTTGTCGTCTTATGTTGTTTGATTATGGTGTTGCGTTCTTCTTGGGTTGCTGT
>NW_007423512.1:0-514 GCF_000475195.1 Diaphorina citri
AGACATTATATTATATATATAAAAATATTTTCCCATTTTTTCCCCCAGATGCAGAAATTTAATGTAGAACGTTCAGGGACCATCGTAAGTATTTATTGGTGTGTGTCCCAAATATGCCCATTGCCCATTATGGTCGATCAATATTTGAAGTACATATGTATTGCCCATTTCATGTCAATTCCCCATTGTTTATGATAATTCTCCTACATCAAAACAACATCAAACGGTGAATTCAATTCAACCGTATCACATTTTTTTTTCTCCAATTAATTCACTACCTATACCCGAATGAAAAGCTCTCTCTGCCTATAATTTCGTATCAAATGAGGGCCACTTGATGTCATCAAAGGTTTTATTTATATTGCTCTCGAAAAATTATTGACCCAGATAACTGGAGCATGAATGTGTTTTTTTTCCATTATTATTTTTTTAGGCTATTTTTTTTAAAAGAGGTTTGACAGAGGGAACTGTAACTGCTATGGTCTTATCGTCCCGAAATCGAAGAGAGAAGGAA
>NW_007423513.1:0-514 GCF_000475195.1 Diaphorina citri
TTTTTTTTTTTCAACTATAAAATTATGAAAAAAGTAACTATGGCTATCCATAAAATATTTTTAAATGATAAAATTATGCAAAAAAAAGACAACTGTGGGATTCGAACCCCCACCCCACCCGCTCATCAGTTAGTCTGAGATCACACGTCCTACCACTCGGACACTCCGACTTCTGCCTCTAGGAAGCACAAAACTTCCATATTAATCAACTCGAGCGATAATTTAGAATTTTTCCCCTAAAAATCACTCTTTTATCAAATTTAAGGCTGAAGGGGCCCTTTGGGGGCCTTGAAAATATGAGAAGGCACACCTACCACTCACGAGAAAAAAAATGAGCCATCAACCATCAAAATCGGTCCAGTGGTTTAGGCTGTAGAGCGGTCAACGTCAAAGAAGAAGCGGAAGCAGCAGCAGCAGCAGAAAATGATGAAAAATTTGACGTTTTTCAAAGTCAAATATCTCCGGCTAAACTTAACCGATTTTGATGATATTTTTTTTCAACTTGGTCTACTTT
>NW_007423514.1:0-514 GCF_000475195.1 Diaphorina citri
GGAGAGGAGGGGGGCTAGACGGAAAAAAGAAATGAATATTAAATGTCCGGGATATCAGGGCTTCCTGTAATCCCCTCTTTTTCTCCCTCCCCTTCACTTCCCCTACTCTCAGTCTCTACTTCCCCTCCCTCCCACCTCCAGTATTCCCCTCCCCTCCTTGCGTGTAAATAGTCCAGGAAGTAGGGGTACTCTTCAGTCCTGTTCAGGGGGAACTGTATCGTCCCGAAATTGAAGAGAGGATAGGAGAAAGCCAGCCGTTCCGGGAACGAACATTATCCGTTCAGGATAAAATCCGCCTTGGGCGGATTACAAGACAGATACGCTACCAACCAAGCTAACTAGGCTGTCTAAATTTGAGATTTATGTAAATTTTCGATTTATTCGGTGTCCTGGAAAGATAATGGCCGCTTTCTCGGAAGAGCCTGAGGGAAAGGACAACAAAAATATACAAAAAAAATGTAAAAACAGTACAAACACAACCATACCTAAACAACAGCAAAAAAAAAAAAAAAAA
>NW_007423515.1:0-514 GCF_000475195.1 Diaphorina citri
ATTCTATGTGTTTTATAGGTAAACAAAATAAGCTATGTACTAAACTTACGAACATGATGAGTATTATAGCACATAGTAGATACTGAAACAAAAAAAGTTCCTCAACTGCTGCATCAGAACGGGAAGCGAACTTTGAAAGTTTTTTCCTCAAATGTTGTGAGCTTTGGGAGAGTTACCAAGTGGTTAGCTGATGAGAACCAAGTTCTAAAAAAAAACTACCCGATAGTCTGACCTAAAGGTGAACTAACTTGGAAAAAGTTGCCCTCCCCTCTGACCTAGAAAGAACTCAGTAGAAAACTACCTGTGAAAACTTTCCTTGTGTGCTGGAGAACCCGGGTTCGAATACCTACTCACAGCGTCCAAGTTTTTTTTTGGCTTCAAGACAGGAGGTAAGTAAGTACGAGTGGTCGAGTAAATAAAACTTGAAACTTACTTCTTTCGTTACAATTCAAGCACAGAACCTTGACATACATACAACCTAACAACACCAGTATAGCTGTAAAGTCAACATTTC
>NW_007423516.1:0-514 GCF_000475195.1 Diaphorina citri
TCAGGTAGGTATACCTGATCAGGTATATCTGAATATGTGTGATGCTCATCAGGTATCAGGTTGAAGTGACAGGTACACCTGATCAGGTCACCTAATCAGGTATACCTGGCACTTGACTATGTGTGCTCATCAGGTATCATGTAGACCTGACAGGCGTATCTTTTCAGACGTACCTGTTAGGTCTACCTGATAGTGAGTGGCTGGCCTAAGAAACAGGCCTACATTCTATAGAAGCCGAGATAATGGTCCTACAGATCTGATTGTGTGAACTCCTCGGTCGCCATTGTGTACTAATGCTAATTCCTCTGCTGGGACAACTTTAACCTTGGACTAACAAGTAACCTAGTCACGTGTACATCTGTTCACATATGTGTATGTGTACTACCCAGACTAACCATTGGGTAGTCTTTAATACATAGTCCTTAAATATACTGCTCTGTCTGGCTAGGGGATGTTAAACAGAGAGAAGACTAGCGTCTGGCTGTGGGACTATAAACAGGGAGGAGAACAGCTA
>NW_007423517.1:0-514 GCF_000475195.1 Diaphorina citri
CATGTAGTCTGTGGGCCGTTTGAACGGCTGAATATTGGGGTTTTAGGGGAAGCTAGTTTTAGGGGAAGAGAAGATAATTATAGATCCTTTGAAAAATCGGGTGTTATTCTGGATTGTTTCATCAAAGCCTGATTACAAATTTTTCCAGATATGCACTGTACTTGGGTATAGTCTTTGTAAAAAGTGTACTTAAATGTGTACAATTTTTACGAATATGCGTCGTTTACAACTTGAGTAAAATTAATCAAAGTTAATGTCGACTTTGTTAGGAATCAGTACGTATTTATGACGTCATTGTATGCGTAGTGCTTCATTTACTTCTGCTGAAAGTTCTCATTATTGTGAAATTCCTTTGAAAACTTGTAAGTTTGCACCTTAAAACAGAATAGAGAGGTTGAATGGGAGAGCGCCTGAGGTGGGAAATTCACTGAAAAAACCGCAATATCCTATTCTAACCAGAAATTGTGTCCTTTTTATTTTCACGAACTTGAAATTTTTAATTAAAAACTGAAAA
>NW_007423518.1:0-514 GCF_000475195.1 Diaphorina citri
GCATGAGCTTGCACAGACAGAAATCGCCCAGCTCAAGCAGGAGATTGAGGAGAATAAAAGCGATTTCATCAAGCAAATTCAAACGGACAAGGCAACCTACGAGGCTAACATTACCGAGTTGAAATCCCGCGTTGAGGAGTTGACCAAAGAGAACAAGGCAAAAGAGGAGACCCTGTGTGAGAACATGAAAGACTTGGAGACAATGCAAGGGCAACTGACGAAAGAGTTGGAGACGACGGCGAAGGACTACATCGTGCAAATCAACCAGATCGAAGCCGACAAGGAAGCGTTGGAGAAGAAACTCGCTACCGTTGTGAAAACCGAAGAAGAGCTGCGGAAAACGATGGAAACACTCACTCAAGAAAAGAATAAACTTGCCGAAACTTTGTCCAGCAGTGAAAGTGGTCTTAATGAAACGCTCAAAACTCTAAAAGATGAGAACGCCAAGCTGCTCACCGAATTGGGCACCGTTAAAGCCGAACTGCAAGCGATGCAAACGCTGAAGGATGCGGTG
>NW_007423519.1:0-514 GCF_000475195.1 Diaphorina citri
AGCAAGTCTGTATGGCATTGCTAATGCCTCAGCCAGACTACAAGGTAAGACAGTGGCCGAACCGGCAATTCACTAGGTCCGTCTACACTAGAACCGGTCGACATAGACTATTCGACTCGTACTCTTGCCTTTGAAAGTTAGTAGGATCAAAAGATTTTGGCGAGATGGAAAAGAAAAGAGAGGTTTGATAGAGGGAGCTGTAGAGTTCAACCTCTATTAATCCTGCTGGAATATAGGACTGGAAAGCCGAAAGTCCCTTTACATCCATAGTCTACCCCAAATCTCATCAGAACGCAGGGTAGTGCGTCAGGCCAAGTTCCAGTATATGAGGAACACTTTATCACAGTTCGCCAAAACAATTTATAATACCGTGCACACGTTATCACCAGATTCCCAAGGTTGTTGTTTCGATGACATTTTATTCTCTCTCCCATATTTATCTCTCGTTAATTTCTCTCCATATCTCCGAGAGTTCGAGATGATTCTATGATGATTTATCACTGGAACGTTTACC
>NW_007423520.1:0-514 GCF_000475195.1 Diaphorina citri
GAAGAGGGGAAGAAATAGTTGTATGTAAAACTCAGCTGCTTTTTGTCGAGCGTTTTGTTTTCGTTTTCTTGCTAGTCTCATTAGAGCGAAAACGCGAAAAGTTTCACTGCGAAAGATTGGTACAATATGGTCGGACTACCTACATTTCAACAGCCTCTAATTTACATCCCTACCTAGAAACCTAGGTACTAGGTAGGTACCTGAGATAAACTTCCTAAATCATGTAGGTAGATACCGACCTACCTTGGTTTCGGTTTGATTTAAAATTTTAATTCAAAAAAGGGAAGTTTTTCATTTTGAACACGAGTACCTACCTATTAGATGGATTTTTCCATTTAGGTATGCACTTACCTATTTATTCGATGAATAGGTAATAGATCATTCAGTACCTACCTGCGCCTACAATAAAAATAGGTACCTATTAAGAAAATTCAGACTTTTAAGAAAAACTTTTTTTTCTCATTGCTCAATGATAGCTCAAAGTTTTCATGCCTAACGAAAAAAATAAGTAAAA
>NW_007423521.1:0-514 GCF_000475195.1 Diaphorina citri
TAAAAATGACTTTAAATTCTATCAGTAGGCACCATAATGAGTCTGCGGGTACACTGGATAAGATTAGACTCGTTTTTATTAAGCCCGATTTTCAAAATAGTGTCTGTCACATTCCAGGCAAATAAGGTAGAACCACACTACTATCACGTCACCTCATGTAGTCATGGGGAGTCAGAAAGATGTGGTTCAAAGTTCTCCCATAATATAGGTTAGTAGGTGATTTGCCTTCACGTCACATGACCTCACGTGACGTGATAGTAGTGTATTTCTACCTATACAGTCAAAATATTCATTACAATAGTCACTTCATCATGGGATTTTATCAGTTGTGCAACTGGTTTTCTACGGTCTTATATTCTTCCTCTGCTGATCTTTTATTTTTTGTTATTACATATTTGAAGGGATTTGATAGAGGGAACAGTAACAACGGAGGACGGAGGTCTTATCGCCCGGAAATCGCAGAGAAGGTGGACATGATAGGACAAAGCCAGCCTATTTGAGAGGGAATCTTATC
>NW_007423522.1:0-514 GCF_000475195.1 Diaphorina citri
CTATGTTCTTTTCCCCTTGCACAATTATTTCTTTCCTGAGTTTCCAGTCAGATACCAACCTGTACTCCATAATAATATATGTTTCCATATCCACATAATTTAATGTAAATTTCTCCACATTACTATTTACTTAGCATCATTTTATTTGTTAGCATTCATTATACTTTTTCTCCTTCTCTTCCTCTCCAATATTTGCTCTCATCTTCACAATAAATATCATCCGATATATTTCAAGTACTTACATATGTATAGGGGAAGTAGATACAGAATGTTCCCCACATAGAGGGTAGGCGCAAGGCCAAAATCCCTAATCGGTACGCGACTATATGGGTGATTAGTGGTATATCCGATTACATTCCACTCAAAGCAACGTGTCTTTGTAAGAATATATTCTTAACCTACATACCTATACCCTACTGGTACTAAAACTTCTAATTTTAATAGATGGGTATACGGTATACGTATGGTTACTGAAACAGAGGTCCCAAACTCTCCAGGCAAAATGTTTTCCATC
>NW_007423523.1:0-514 GCF_000475195.1 Diaphorina citri
TTTTTTTAACAAACTTGACATATATTTTGTTTATGGATGTGCAGGTATATTCAGCATGCGCTGTTGTATAGCCAGTCTTGAGTCTCTGGAAGACACTTTGGTTCCCGCTCTAATAGCTTACTACACAGACTCGGATAATCAAAGCAAGCGACTTCTACTGAAGACTCTGTCCAATCATTGGTCCGATGAGATTGTACTCCTGGAAAACCTCCTGCATCGAGTTATAGACACGGCTGCCATGTCCAAGGTAAGAGAGAGAGAGAAAGAGATTATTTCATTGGAAAAAAAAGATAGTAGTAATACTTAAAAATAGGTAGGTAACTTTGATAGTTTCAGGACAAATATTATAAACTTTTTGTAGATCATGAGATATAATACTTGTAAATATTGTTTGCTTAGTGAACATATAATTGACAGACTTGTCGCTGTTGAACTACTCGTCTATCTCTGAATTATCACCTGAAAATGTTATGTACTTTTCTTATCCCATTGAAAGGATTTTTTTTTTTTTTTT
>NW_007423524.1:0-514 GCF_000475195.1 Diaphorina citri
TTTTCATTTTGGGGCGTTTTGTCCCGAATTTCCGTTTTTGTCCCAGAAAAAATTCGGGACGCGTTTTTTAACTTTTTTTTAGGTACCTCTATAAATCAGAATTTGTTCTTAACTTGTTTAAATTTGTCATGCTTTCATCAGTTTGCTCTTCCGATGGATGATGTTTGCGTGCTTTCTTTTACCCGCGTCCTACTCATGCTGGATGAGGCTAATGAGAAATGTTAAACCCATTAAAAAAAAGGTCTCCTTTTGGAAAATTTAGGTCAATTCTACTCGGATTATTCAGAAACTCTTAAAGCCTGTTCCCACTTATCGGGAAAAAAAACGTGTCGTGTGTAGTGTGAACACTCTTATTATGGCATTGCCTACAGGCCATTTGGAAAAAAAATCGGATGAAACTCGTGTGAACAGCTCTTACCTGGTTGACAGTAGCATTTATATCCATCCGTCTGGTCTACACAAATCCCATGGCCACAAGGCGAGGAGGCACAATCGTCCAAATTATGCTGACACA
>NW_007423525.1:0-514 GCF_000475195.1 Diaphorina citri
GAGGGAACTCAAAGTTATTAATAAGAGAAGAAATTGAGAGAGATATACAGAGAAAGAGATGGAGGGGAAGAGAGAGAGGAAAGAGGAAGAGATGGAAAGACAGAGAGAGAAAGAAAGAGAGGAGGAAGATGGGGGAAGGGGGAGAGAGAGAAAAGAAAGAGAGGAGGGAGAGAGAAGAGAGAAAGTGGGAGGAAGAAGGAGAGAGGGAGGGAGAGAGAGAGAGAGAGGGAGAAAAAGATTATGATTTGAGATGTGAGAAAGGGTTACGTGTATAATACCCATTCGTTTACACGTATTTATACTTTATTTATACTTATACAAGTTGTTTATACGTAGGTATATTACTCGTAGATATGTATGAGATAAAAAAGTTTCCCTTCAAATTTCCCAAACTTTATCTTAACAAAATTAAGTAGGTATTTTAGGTTATGATAGCGAGAGAGAGAGAGATAGAGAGAGCGAGAGAGAGAGAGAGAGAGAGAGAGAGAGAGAGAGAGGGAGAGAGAGCGAGCAA
>NW_007423526.1:0-514 GCF_000475195.1 Diaphorina citri
TGGTACGACACAACTTGCGCAACCTATAGTCCTGTAGGGACAATCAAATAGGACGAGATTACAAATTAATTAGAAAACTGTACTGCTTAAGGGTCTCAAGTCCATCAGATATGTAGGATGATTAAACGATGCTGAGAATCAACAATAAGATCCAACTAGATCTATGAATACATAACCAATATAGCCAAGTACAAGCCAAATAATAATTGTACATATACTCGTATACTTCCATAGTTCCACTTCCATAGTTCCATAGTTCCAGATCCTCGGAAGTGTATTGAGAGCATGAGAATTTCAAGTCTAACAATATGAGTGCCTAGGAAATAAAATCAACAATACTCGTAGATAACGTTACGTACGATTCTGCCCAAAATTCCTACCAGTTGTTAACTGTGTTCCTGCCTGACCCACTATCCTGTAGGCAAACTTGTGTGCGCTGCGTGCTCTATCATTAAAATTCTAATGAGCTAGATTAATTAATGTCAAGAACAGTTGTAAAAATTCTGTTCTAGTC
>NW_007423527.1:0-514 GCF_000475195.1 Diaphorina citri
GCTTTGAGTTCATAGGTCGTCGCGACAAATTTCAAGATCAGAGCTCATTTGTGTGAGAAAATGTGAAAAAAAAAATCCTCGAAAAACCATTTTTTGGGTTTTTTGGCTTTTTGGTTTGCACCACCATTTTCGTTATCCTGGTAAAAAGACCTTCAATTTGATATATAGGTCGACCAGGTTTGGATAAGTCCTTCTATGGGAACAGACAGACAGACGACACCGAAGCGAATACAATAGTCCGTCCCTTATACCTTTTTATTAGTTACTATTGTAATAATAAAGGAAGGACGGACTGAAAAGAATTTTCTTTACTTCCCCAGGTTTTGATTGAAACTCTGAGGGAGCTTGGTGCTGAGGTACGTTGGGCAGCGTGTAACATTTACTCGACACAGAACGAAATAGCTGCGGCGTTAATTTTCTTTACTTCCCCAGGTTCTGATTGAAACTCTGAGGGAGCTTGGTGCTGAGGTACGTTGGGCAGCGTGTAACATTTACTCGACACAGAACGAAATAG
>NW_007423528.1:0-514 GCF_000475195.1 Diaphorina citri
TGTATAATTAGGCACGTAGGTGATTATGTAATTTATCAATGCAATGGCATCAAGTCAGATTGAAACATGACTACTAAGCACCTCGTATGGGTCTAAAGAACAAAATTTTCCGCAGAAACTTTCGCGTACCTATTGGTTCACACGGTATATTTGAACTAATTCTATTACCGTATAATATAGACTTCCAAATTCCAAACGTATATCTCTAATTAGTACTGGAAATGACTTTTCTTTACCAAAATGAAAGTTTTGTCTTTGTTTCGAAAGATAGGTAAAACTCATTTTCATATTAACCCGAGGGTTTTCTTAACAATGGAGCTTATGGCGGCACAGCTCTAGGAATTGGAATTAACTTTCTCTGGAATTCACTAGAAAATAATTAATTGATTAGAATTAGAGTACTTCTGTTGCTTTTATCATTAATTAATTCAATAGTAATAAATAATTTGTTTTTAAACCCTGACCCTGTTTTGTATCTAGCGTTAAGTTTCATTCAAATTTGGAAATTCAAAAT
>NW_007423529.1:0-514 GCF_000475195.1 Diaphorina citri
CTGGTTGCAGTGTATGAGGATCTCCCAGAGGGTGACGGCGAAGGACCACACGTCACTCTTGGTCGTGTTCTTGCCCTGCAGAAAATACAAGAGCGGAGTTCGTTTGTGGGTAACTGGTTGCCAAATTTGAATGTGATACCTATATCTATATTAGATATGTGATACAATAGTATTTCCTTCTGAAACTTTAGATAAACAGTTTAAGACGAAGAAGAAGAGAGAAAGAACAGTTAGGGCGAGTTTCACTTCCACCGCGATACTGTTTGAAGCGTAATTAATATACGCCGTGCATCGGGTGATTACGTCACTAACAATTGAAATAGGGGTGTAAACAAATGTAGGTACTAGCAATCTAATCGACCAGTTCAAAGTTAAATCTTTTCGAAAGCTTTGCCCATTATCTCGCTAGACACTATCGCTAGAAAGACAAAACACGGAAAAGGTTCAACAGTGTCCACTTAGCCACTTACCAGAAGCAAACTCTCCCACGCCATCCATCGTATGGGCAGTCTCG
>NW_007423530.1:0-514 GCF_000475195.1 Diaphorina citri
AAAATTAGTCGCTTATACATATATTATTCTTAGTTAGTGTTTTTGTAAACTCAGCTTGTTACTTAGTTATTTTAGGTGTAGGATTCATCGGATTATCTTACTTAATTGTTTATGTAGGAGCTATTGCCATTTTATTCTTATTCGTAATTATGATGTTAAACTTAAGACTAGTAGAATTAGTAGAAGTTGGAAAAAGCTATACTAAAAATTTACCATTAGGTTTATTAATTGGTCTAGTTCTATTCTTAGATCTTGTTAGTGTTATTCCATTTGATTTCACAAACGTTACTTTTACTAACAAATTATTAGGTTATTATACTAACATCCAAAATGTATTCTTATCAGGTGATTTTGGTGGTCTAAATAATGAAACTGTATATCAAACTTTCAACCTAAATGGTTTAGATAACGAAATTGTTTCATTTACACATATCCAAGCAATTGGACAAGGTCTATATACTTATGGTTCAATTTGGCTAATCTTAGTAAGTTTTGTAATTCTTTTAGGTATGGT
>NW_007423531.1:0-514 GCF_000475195.1 Diaphorina citri
CTATCAACATGAAGATTCTGTATTGTTATATGAAGACTTGTGTAATAAATTTACGAGTTTATATTCCAAGTGTAAAGAGGATGTGGTAATAACGAAGAAAGATGAAATTTGTCCATGGGTAGACCAAGAAACTAAAGAGGAAATAGAGAAGAAAAAATCGTTCTATAGCTGTTGGAAAAACGACAAAAATAATAAAATTAAATATGAAGTTTATAAGATACAGAGAAACTTAGTTACTAATAAGATTAAGAAAAAGAAGCGAATATACTTTTATCGTTTATTTCGCGATAGAGCAGGTAATATTCAGAAGACTTGGGATACAATCAATGTAATGTTGGAGAGAAAAGCTCGAGAGGACAACGAAATTGTGTTGAAAAGAAACTTCAAGATGGAAAATGGACGTGAATTAGCTAATAATTTGAATAATAACTTCGTTGATCAAATAAAAAAGTTGAAAGAAGATAATTATGGACCGAGTTTTACCCTGCAGTTTGAACAACATGAACAACAGAAA
>NW_007423532.1:0-514 GCF_000475195.1 Diaphorina citri
AGGGGTAGGATAAAGGAGGATAATGCCGACCCCAAGTATGATTGGGAAAAAGAGTAAAAGAAAGGAAGATTTAACACAGTGAAAAGTTTCTAATTAAAATAGAAAATCAAATCAGGCATAAAAACAAGGAAATGAATCTTATCAAACTTGTGAAACGAAGTATGATGAAGTAGCAGTATTATTTGAATCATGTAATTTTCAAAGTCTATCAGCTTTGATATCTAATTAAGAGATCAGTAAAGGTTCCTTGAAATCACACTTTATCAATGAAAAGGCTTGATTGATGTTTCACACCTACGGATGTCCATACGAATAAATAGGTGAAGGTCTGAGGTCTACGTAGGTATAAGCCCAACAGTATCATGTTTCATTGAGTGAAATATTTGTTTAACGAAGTACTATGGGGGGTCACGCTTAGAATGGAAACTGCCTGAGAGAAATATTTGTTTAACGAAGTACTATGGGGGGTCACGCTTAGAATGGAAACTGCCAGCCTAGTTAGCTTGGTTGTTAG
>NW_007423533.1:0-514 GCF_000475195.1 Diaphorina citri
ACCGGCGACCTACACTTTAAAACGCAAAATAAAAACGTAGTATCCGGAGTGCAAGTGCCATCTACATGAATAAACCGTTAGGAAGATATGAAAAAATCCGTATGAATGAGACGTAAAACGTGTGTCACTGTTTTTACCTTTCTGATCTAAAAATTGCTGTCAAAGCCCGGATTCGAACTGAGGACGCTCCGCTTGGAAAACAACCTTCTTCACCATTCGGCCTTTTTCGACCAATAACATTTCAACTTTTACACATTTTGCCCTTGGTGTCTATTTCTACACCCAATGTTTTATTTTTAGGCAAAGTTATTGACCACAGAGGTAACACAATAAATATTATGTAGATGTACGTATGTAGTTATCTATGTAGAATTATAGCTATACCTACCAATAAATTATGTTTAATTTCTAGTGGTGATAACTATAATGACTAATACTACCTAGTGGAAGCCTTTGTGTATTCAAATCATGTCTGGCTCACACATGATTAGTTTCTCATTAACCATGCACTACT
>NW_007423534.1:0-514 GCF_000475195.1 Diaphorina citri
CATAGGACTGAAAAGTCTCTTTACCAGCTTAGCCTGGCTGAGGGACTTTAAACAGGGAGGATACCAGCCTGAAATATATCTTGCTAAAGAAATAGTAAAGGTTGAGTGTGAAGAGCATCCAAACAAAAGAAGGATATATTTTTTTTTGTTGCCAAAACAAAATGTCAACCCAAAGCAATCTTTTTACACTGATAATACCCAATACCGCCACTAATCGCTACTTTCAAAATAACGATAATTATAGGATATCGATAAATCAATAAATTATTTAAAAATATCGACAAATCGATTTTTTTCAAAATATCGATGAATCTATTATTTCAAAACATCGATAAATCGATTATTCGAGTTCCCCTCTTTTTTCGATTTATTGACAAAATTACTATCATCACTTACCTGGGCTTTTACCCGCACCCACTTTACCACCTCCCTTGGTACTGCCCGGTGTCTTAGCCTTGACCGCCTTCCTATTGACCGTCGGGCTAGGGGGTGACAGACCGGCCGACATAAGCGC
>NW_007423535.1:0-514 GCF_000475195.1 Diaphorina citri
CTGTCGGCGGGATAGGTAGATAAGGACCTCCAAGTTCCCTCTATTATTTTTTCTAGGTATTAGAATATCACTGCTACTTTTTAAAATTAAGCAAGGTCTTTTGTTGGTAACATTAATTATTATGTTATTAAACCCATAAAATACATAAGACCGTGTTTAGACTGCAGTAGTAAAGGGACTTTTCAGTCTCATTCTGGCAGTGTAAACAGGGTATATTCTATTCTACTTACATCAATTTCCGAGTCTTTCAGTTTCTGCTTCTTCTCTTTGACCTTCATTTCGAACACTTGTTCCATGTCGACTTCCATCTTTAGTATGTCACTCATCCTACTTACATCAATTTCCTAGTATGTCACTCATTGTACTTACATCAATTTCCGAGTCTTTCAGTTTCTGCTTCTTCTCTTTGACCTTCATTTCGAACACTTGTTCCATGTCGACTTCCATCTTCTTCATCTTCGCTTCATGCTCTCTCTTCTCTTCCTCCATCTGGGCCAGAGGGTTCCTGTAACAA
>NW_007423536.1:0-514 GCF_000475195.1 Diaphorina citri
TATTATTTTATTATTTTTTTTTCTTTTTTTTATCGTCAAGAAATTGATCAAAGTTCAAACCGGTTAAAAAACACGTTTTCTCAAAAAGGCTTCTATGTGGCTCCCAGACTCCCAGAGACCCAATCGGCCTAAAATTACAAAACTTCTTCTATACAATGTTCATTTTGTTCATGAACATCTTTGCCATGAACATCAACTTTATGGTGCAACATCTTTGCCAAATTTCATTGAACCGGTAAAACACCTTTCTTAAAAGTTTCTAAACACCCTGTTGAAGTTTCAATTGAAAAACCGTAGTAGCGTGTGTGCGCAAATCATTTTCTACACAAAGACACAATAAGTTTCTAGACACTTACCCCTACAATAAATTTATATCGTATAGGTATACAATTATATAGAATTTATACGAAATATATAGGTAAATACATAGGTGTATAAGTAATTTATAAAGCACACAGAATTTGTATTGAATTCAATTATATGGGGCTTCATTGTGCGAGCTTTTTTTCAATGA
>NW_007423537.1:0-514 GCF_000475195.1 Diaphorina citri
ATAAAAGATGGAAACAATGCGCTAAGTGGTATGCATATTTCCAAACAGAGCAAAAGGTGTAATCTACGGATCTGCTATACCTATGTTGTTAAATGGTAAATCCCTCCTATGAGATCATGCCAAGAATGGGTTAAAGGAAACTACAGGCAAGCACCAAGTACCAATGATGCATGCTATGAATGAATATTCATGGCGATTCCTATACTCGAGGGTCAAGAAGGAAACAGTGATTCTCGAAGGAAACACCTCTGATCAACACACGTCATAGCGACAACCGGTTCAATACTGCGCACAGACTAGCAGACCAATAGACCATCTAGGTGGGAACATCCTGAATCATGGTACCTCGGGCAGCCAACCTGAGAGAAAGTATACGAGACCAAAAATAAAGCCGCGTGTGTGTGAGCAGACAATAATATACTAGAAAACCTTGTGAATAGGACTGACATATGGACTAGTCGAAAATGAATAATATTCGACTCATTATTAGAGGATAGTTTGGAAAATAATGAAC
>NW_007423538.1:0-514 GCF_000475195.1 Diaphorina citri
CATTAGCGATGAGTGACACAGATTGCGTCAGGCGAATAATAGATAGAGGATATACATTTGGGTAGAAATTACGAATAAAAGGTGGATTTTTACGTAAAGAGTTGTGAAAGATCTAAATTTGAAGTAAAAACTCCGAAAAAGTGTCTAAAGAAAAGGTCGATTCCTACGTGTAAACATAAGTGAAAATCCAATTCTAAACTCAAAACTCCGAAAAAGTGTCTAAAGAAAAGGTTGATTCCTTTTAAAGTCAAAACTCCGATCGAGCAATCAGTGTGTGACTGAGTGAATGAATCCCCCCAAAGAGGTTGGATAGAGGGAACTGTAACTGCCAAGGTCTTATCGTCCCGAAAGCGAAGAGAGAAGACAGGATAGGAGAAAGCCAGCCGTTCCGAGAACGAACCCGCGACCTAGTGCTTACAAGACAGACGCACTACTCTCCAAGCTAACTAGACTGTAGGTGAGTGACTGGATACTAACCTCTACAATAACAGGCACAGGTGCATGGAGCACAGCC
>NW_007423539.1:0-514 GCF_000475195.1 Diaphorina citri
CAGAATATGGTAATTATGGTATACATGTGTTGTACATATAGGATGCTATAAAAGTTCTGAACGATTGGGATTTTTTTTTAACATTCACGAGGTCGAGAAGGATTTTTGAGACATACTGTCGTCTTCTTCTTCTTAACTTCCTAGCGAGGGAAATTTTAGCCTGATATCCTCCCTCCAGACACTTCGAGACATACTGTATTGATGATTAATAAATTAATGTTATACATTACATTTAGACATGTTGTAGTGATGTTATCATGTACAATACATAGATGTAGACATAGTACAGTTAATGTTATCAGGCTTTTAATTTATGGCTCCACTCCAGCAATAAATTTAACCCATGGGGCTTCACCGTTACTGACCTATGCCCTGTTAGATTGAGCATAGATCCAGGGCCTTATCCAGAATGAAGCAACAATCGTCGGATTTTCTTTGTGGATTTTTTACTTTCTATTACTACAGTATAGCGGAGCTATACTAGTAATGAAAGTATTGCAATCGGTCCAAATTT
>NW_007423540.1:0-514 GCF_000475195.1 Diaphorina citri
GTTACAAGGGGAGGTATTTTGGTATTTTTGACCTTGGGAAAATCTTCGAGATTTGACTGCTGGTACCTATGTGTATTAAATGGACAACACTAGAATATTAAAAAGAAGAAGAAGAAGAAGAGGAGGAGAAAAAAATCACGAGCGCAAGGAGACAGCTCCAAAAAGTTTTTGGGACAGACACGTGAAAGACTTCAAGTCTTTTTGCGTACACTTGGAATTAGAAGATAGCTCTTTATTTCTATTGGGAAGCTCAATTTGATGAAGTAAAAGACTCATAGCTGTAGGTGACTGATTCGGCATTGTCTGGGAACCACTGGACCCATAGCGCTGAAGAGACCATGTCTCCAAGCTTCACATCTTCTCTGATGTAATGGAAATAAATCAAGAGTCAACCAAGTTACGTACAACCAGTTTACCAGTTCGGTCATGATGGAGAAAAAAAGTCGAAAATAATTGATCCAGATGACCTTTCTGTGTATTGTTTTGAATGAGTCATCTATTAGCTCCAGTGATC
>NW_007423541.1:0-514 GCF_000475195.1 Diaphorina citri
CCTTAAAAAATTTGGAGCATTGGTACTCGTATGTATATTGCTCAGGTACAAATTCAGTTTCTTTGTTTGTATAATATCTTCTGAGGTCCACAGAGATGTTGTACCTTGGTACTTGTTTTTAAACTTTACCTATGAAATAGGTATACACTATACATATAAGACCTTGTTTAGACTGTGGGAGTAAAGGGGCTTTTCAGTGTCATTCTGGCAGGATAAACAAGGTACAATATATATTCTATTCTATTTTACCTTGTCTGACATGAGCTTGTCCCCAGTGTGATCCATGAGACACTTGTAAATCTGTCCAGAGCCCTGTGGTACATCACTACACAGCCGGTACCTATCATTAGCACAGGCCACATACAGAACTCGATCCAGTTTGATATCGTCAGATTGCAATTCAGACAGACGCAACACCTGATGCCGACAGTCACCGTCTAACTTATCAATGTGCATCTGGAGACATTCCAGTGTCTTGCCTTGAGAGAATTTGGTCTGGAAGAAAATTAGGGGA
>NW_007423542.1:0-514 GCF_000475195.1 Diaphorina citri
TTTTATTTTGATTGATAGACGGATTTTACTTCTGAAAACGCGATGTTGGGTCTTTCAAAAGTAATCCATCTTGTTATGAATGTTATGATTCTTTCGTTAATCTCATTATACATACATCGCATCCTATTGGTATAGGATAATGCCCAAGTTCTTAAATGTAGATGAGAAATGATGCATAGGAATGAATTGATCTCATACAGTCATATAATATCATGTAGTTACTTACGATCTTTTACTTTTTATGATGTACAAATGTTTTAATAATTTCAATTCAGCTACATGTTTCAATATTGGAAGGAAGGGAATTTTTACTTTCTATTACCCTTACGTATAGGGAACCTATACAAGGTAATGAGAAAGTATTGCAATCGGTCCAAATTTTCAAAATCGGGAAATGGGTGGAAATATCCGTTTTGGGGTCCCCTGATTCCAAAATATCTGGTGTGAACATCACACGACTTTCTATTACCTACATTAAACTTCTCAACTGTAAGTCGGACAGTTCTAAAAGTTT
>NW_007423543.1:0-514 GCF_000475195.1 Diaphorina citri
AAGAAAAATTCCGTTGGTCCTCATTTTTCCTGCTCTATGACTTTGAAACATCACCCAAGCAAGCGCAACTGATCTATTAGATACTTGAGGTACTTCTACCTTGGCACTAGGTACTCCACATCGAGATACCACTTTTATCTTTTCTATCATTACTGGCTTGTTGCCCTTTAATATCGAGTACTTTGCGGAGTGGCTCGAAGATCCTATCCGGAATTATGGTTGTAGAAATCCTCAGGTAAGAAACTAACCAGGTGAAAAAAAATCGCCCAGATTTGAATCTTGAAACCGTGTTGTTGTTACCTGTAAATGTTCGCGATGAAAAACCTCCTCACCTGAAAAGCAACATCTACATCGAGGTACATTGATACTCTCAGTCTTTTTTACTTTCCTTATCGTATAGGATTACTTTCCTTATCCTATAGGATTACTTTCCTTATCCTATAGGATAAGGAAAGTAATGTAATCGGGTCAAATTTTCGATGGTCAGTTTTTAGTGTCAAAACACGTTTTGAGG
>NW_007423544.1:0-514 GCF_000475195.1 Diaphorina citri
CATATTTATGTTAAAATGTAGTTGGTACTTCGGTACCTATGTACCTACTTAACTTCTTTTTTACTCGAGTAGAATATAGGAGAAATCACTTGGATATACTTAATAGCATATTTTACGCTAAATAAAGCTCGATTCAAATCAGAAGAGACGAGATGAGAAAAATTAACTGTAATCCGTACCTTATCCCCAATCATTTCTTCCGAGAATCTATTTGAGGAGGATAAAAAAAAAAAAAAATCCACTAAAAACAATGCCATTTACCTACTGGAAAAAGATGATCCTGATCCACTTTTTTTTCTGACTTCCTGTTTTATTCAACTTATCAGATGGAAATGACAGTTTAATTTTATTTAAAAATGTTCACAAAGTTCTCTGGTCTTTAATAAGCCTGGTATTGTTTGTTGAAAACTCATGTTTAGGGTTCTGCAATATGTACGTTTGTAGTTTGTATGTACGTACTCAATGTGTCCCAGAACTTTTTGGGAGCTTTCTTTTAAGTGGCAGGGTTCTCCTG
>NW_007423545.1:0-514 GCF_000475195.1 Diaphorina citri
TCCTATAGGAAGGAAAGTAATGTAATCGGGTCAAATTTTCAATGGTCAGTTTTTAGTGCCAAAACACGTTTTGAGGTCGCTAGAGCCTAAATCCAAAGTTTCAGCCATTGGTCCGTGTGTCTGTATGTCTGTATGTAAACAAAATATCTCGAGAACGGTAAGAGCTAGAGACTTGAAATTTGGTATGTAGATGTCAAATGTGACAAGGATGCGTGTCTGTAAACAAAATATCTCGAGAACGGTAAGAGCTAGAGACTTGAAATTTGGTATGTAGATGTCAAATGTGACAAGGATGCGACACGAAACTTTTGGTTAAGATCGGTGCAACGGTTGACGGCATTTTACCGCTTTTTGCGGTTTTCGGTGTAATTTAACAATATAGCGGAACGGTGAAGCATTCAACCCCCCTCCGCTCAGGAAAATCCTGGACACAGGCCTGCTCCCCTAATATGTATGTGGCCCGCGAAGTACCTGCCAGTGTAGCATGTGGCCCGCATACACACGGAAGTTAGAA
>NW_007423546.1:0-514 GCF_000475195.1 Diaphorina citri
TAATAATAATAATTCTAAAAAAAAGTAGAAAAAAAAAACAGGTCTCTGTCACTTAAGTCCGTGAACTAAAATCTAAAATACTGGCTCTCAAGTTACATTGGGCCAGCCTACTTAGCTTAGTTGGTAGTGCGTCTGCCTTGTAAGCGCTAGGCCCGGGACCCTGTGCATGGCAAGCAAGCGCAGTTCCTCTGGGCTAACTGCACCTTCTAAATATAAATACTTCCGATCTAGATACTCGGTCAACACAAGAACACCAGTGCCCTAAATCACCAAAGTATGGAAAAGTATTTACAATTCCATATTTCGATATGATTCGTCCAAATTCAAAATTCTGCTTTTCCATTGGCTATTACACTTGTAAGATACTTTTCCATACTTTGGTGATTTAGGGCACAGAAAGAAACCCGTTGAAATGGGTATTTTCAATCGAAAAACGAGTACAATTTTTGTCGATGGTGGGCATCGAACCCGGGACCTACTGAATGGCAATTCTTACCTCTCAGCATATTGTACA
>NW_007423547.1:0-514 GCF_000475195.1 Diaphorina citri
GTGAGATGGCGCCACATTTTATATTCAATGATGGGAAAAGTTACCACTATATGGGCAATCTATCCCCCACTTACGGTAGTAAGCAAAATAAGTAGGTATCAGTAATAAAATTAAACTTAAATTTTCTTTTTATAGGTACCTTTTCTCGAAATATTGAAATCCAGTTACAAGTATATCCAGTCAGATTATAAGTACCTGATTTTACCTGGGATACTTGTTTCGATGTTTTATTAAAAGCCTATGTAATAAAACTAATTAGACTATGCTTTTTTATTCTTACTTTTTAACGTCTGAACACATGAAATCAAATTTAATTGTATTCATTTATGATATTATATCGATTTTTTAAGCATATTTCAGCAAAATTGTATACATCATTCAATTTTTCTATCGAATTAAAATGAAGTAAGTTGATGAGCTGAGACTGGAAGGATATATGAGAACTGATATATTTGTTCAAGTAATGTTCTCGATTTCCTCTGTAGATAGGGCATTCTAATAAGAAGTGTTCGAG
>NW_007423548.1:0-514 GCF_000475195.1 Diaphorina citri
CTTAAAGTAAGTTTTTCCTCTTATATAGAAATTTTCAGTAAATTTGCCATTGACGTGTCTTATGCATAATTACCTTTTTAGCTGATGTTTGTAAACATTGAAAAAAATCAGTTTGAAAATTGTGCTTCGAGAGGAACCTACGTTTTTTCACAATTGTCTGTTTTTTCCCTTAAGAAACTGAGTTTCGTAGCTAAGGTTTGTAGACTGTGTATTGAGTTTTCAAGTGACTTTTTAATTTTTTCTGGACTTAAAACATAATTCTCAATAGATTTAAATGCATTGCAATAATTTTATGTGAATACTTTTTAAATAAATGGTAAAAAAAGGTGCAGTGTCGGAATTCCGAACGGTGTAGAAATAATCGTCCCGGGTAAGAAGTATTTCACAGTAATGTTTTCTCAAGTGTACAAATATTCGAATTTCTTTTTATTTTACGATCTTATTTAATATTTTTTGGTTTTAAATCATAAAATAGTGGTGAGTAATTAATGAATAATTGGTATCTACTTAGGTA
>NW_007423549.1:0-514 GCF_000475195.1 Diaphorina citri
CCTTCTCTCTTCGATTTCGGGACGATAAGACCATAGCAGTTACAGTTCCCTCTGTCAAACCTCTTTAAAAAAAAAATACTCGAGATCGCATTGTCTCAAAATCACCCCAACCCACCCTATAGAAAATAAAAGATCATGACTATAATATTTCTAATGTTCAACATGAACGGGTAATAAATATGCTCGCGTATAAACACAGGCTATTGTGAATTAAATGGTTAATTAAATTTCAATTACAGATGGGACTTATCTGATTAATTCCCTCATAATGTACGCGCGGGCCCCATGACCATATTACTATAATTATAGTAATACAATCTATATCTGTAGAATAATAAATAATTATTATATATGTAGGTATGTACATAGGTATACCTAAGAATAGAATAGAGTAAAATAGAATCCATATGTGTGTAATAGAATTATGTACCTAATATGAGTAGAATAGAATCGGACCTATAATTATATACTGGGTGGCCTGAGTACAGAAACAGAGGATTCAGATTTTTAACTT
>NW_007423550.1:0-514 GCF_000475195.1 Diaphorina citri
GGTGATATGATTCTTTCATTGTACGGTAGACGGTACGTAAGTTGAAGGTGTAGATAGGTCTACATAAAAAACCTATGGACTATAAGTAGTGTAGGTGTAGGTATATGTAGAAGAAAGTTTTCACAAAAGAAAATAAATGCCAGGGAAAACATTAGGTTACAGAAAATAATGAAATTTAAAGGCTTCTATGTAGGATGTTTAGAACCTTAATTTTGGGTAAAACGGCTTTTCTGATAATATTGCAACCACGAATGGATAAGCTCACTTCAGTGATCTATCAAAAACTTTAACGTTGTAAAGCTATACTCCAGCTACTGATATCTGATATCGGTTGGTGTTATTTCTGGAACGAAAATAATGTGACTTGCGAAAATGGCATCAAATTTTCATAAGTAAGTAGTTTCTCAGACAATACCAACCTGTTTCTCAGAAACAAAAGTCTCGTGAGCTTTCCTTTCACGTCGGGCTTCGTTTATTAATTTATAAACCAAGAAACATAAATTATCAGATTTCT
>NW_007423551.1:0-514 GCF_000475195.1 Diaphorina citri
TTTTTTTTTTTTTTTTTTTTTTTTTTTTAAGAAAGATGTTGCAAGGCGGTTTCCACTGTTGGAGTCCCCCAAGGCCCCGGTTAGACTGAGATCCGGCCCTGATGTCAACATTTTTTCCTTTTTCATTAGGTTTGTTAGAATTTTTTGCTCAGAATATGGAGATCTAAGAGGCTTAGCACTTGAGGAGTACATGAATATAAATGTTAGTGTACTCGTATAGATGTTTATGTATTATAGGTACATATGTTAATGTACTCGTATAGATGTTTATGTATTATAGGTACATATGTTAATGTACTCGTATAGATGTTTATGTATTATACATATGTTAATGTATAAATGTTTAACCCATGAAAGCCAAGGCCTACATTGAAGTCACACCAAACTGGACCAAACCCTTCTCTCTTTTTCGCTGATATCTCAGTCGCTCTACGTCAGAGTGCATTGGGAATCTGTCTATTGGTTAGATAACTGAATTTCCTACTATTTTCACTATTAATTATAATAATATTAA
>NW_007423552.1:0-514 GCF_000475195.1 Diaphorina citri
TTGGGGTAAAAGAACACTCAAATAAGCATCATTCAATAGGATAAGGAAAGTCGTGTGATGTTCACACCAGATTTTTATGTCGAGAGCTTCCAAAGTTTGCTGTCGTTACACATGCCTGAATATTTTTACAGGCAACTTTTTGTTTGCCTTAATATTAATTTGATTGTTAACCTTTGACCTTAGTCGATTGCTTGGGTCAGATTTGTTATAAGACTTATAACTTATAAGGTAAATAGGGTAAGTACGAGTTTTATATTGTTAACATTTTTAATTAAACAAATTTAACCAACATTTTTACTTTCCTTATCCTATAGGAAGGAAAGTAATGTAATCGGGTCAAAATTTCGATGGTCAGTTTTTAGTGCCAAAACACGTTTTGAGGTCCGAGCCTAAATCCAAAGTTTTAGCCATTGGTCCGTGTGTGTGTCTGTGTGTCTGTGTGTGTGTCTGTCTGTCTGTAAACAAAATATCTCGAGAACAGTAAGAGCTAGAGACTTGAAATTTGGTATGTAGA
>NW_007423553.1:0-514 GCF_000475195.1 Diaphorina citri
TCTTGACTTGGCGGGGTGGAGCTCTACCACGCTCCTTAATGTCTATTTTTGTGTCCAGGTGGTATCAAGATAGAATCCAGGATGTGATTCAGGCCTGCCCCACATTGAATTAAGAGTAGTCCCGTCACTTTTAGTAGTACGGAGTCGCGTGATCCCGCCTGAAAATTCACACCATATGAGAATGATGCCAGACCTTTTACACTCTAGGCTAAGAGACCTCGATTGCGCGACTCCAGTGTGTAAGGTGTCAATATTAGCTCAATACTTTTTCCACAGGTTTCGATTTTCAGGCGACTACGAGCTACTTAAAGTCGCGCGTCTATAAATACGCTTACAATGTGAGACGGGTCTCAGCGTAGACTTGTAAAGGGTAGCGCGCGTTGTAGCGCTCACAGCAATTCAGCATCAGGTAAGTAGATACTGATTTTCTTTTCTACAATTTCTACTCTTTGATGAATTTTAGTATCAGAAAATTAGTCAATAAACAAATGTCATAGGAATATAGGAAGCAAGG
>NW_007423554.1:0-514 GCF_000475195.1 Diaphorina citri
GATTTCGGGACGATAGGACCATAGCAGTTACAGCTCCCTCTGTCAAACCTCTTTAAAAAAAAAAAAAAAGAACGTTGTTAGAGCGGTCAACGTATTCAACATATTGTAACACTCATGTTTCAACACTCGGAATAAAATTATTGTTCTATTTTATTCTTCTAAATTTCTATAAATAACGGATTCCAATTATTGCAACAGAAAAAACCATCAGCTGAATAACCGATGCGTTTTTCGTTGTGCAATTATTTCGTACATGATGCAAATTAAAACGGATAATAATTGCGAATAATTACCGCATTTTTTCGTTTCATTTAATAATGGCTGATGTTAAAACAAAGCGTTGAACAAATGTGCGAACATGGTCCGCCCTTAGACAATGCGACTGTTTGCCAATAAATATAAATCAAGCGGTCGTTTAATAATGGCTGATGTTAAAATGTTAAAACAAAGCGTTGAACAAATGTGCGAACATGGTCCGCCCTTAGACAATGCGACTGTTTGCCAATAAATATAA
>NW_007423555.1:0-514 GCF_000475195.1 Diaphorina citri
CGTCCGGAAAAAAAATCGTGTCGTGTGTAGTGGGAATAGTCTCCTTATTTAAATGATACTGCCTACAGGACATTTTGTGTCGTTCGGGAAAAAATGAAACCGTCCACATTATCTCGACAACATAGATTCACCTCATCGATCGACGGCTGTCGACTACGGTTCTATTAAGTATTACTTCCTCATTGTTATCTATGTTTCCTCTTTGTTCAAAGTCTGAACCACCCTGTACTCCCCGTGTAAACTCGCCTGTTTCCTCGTTCACCCTGTTTATATTCCATTCAATCCGTAAGAAACATAAAAGAAAGTACAAGAGAGAGAAAAAAATACTACGCTTCCCGTGATTACAGGGTGTCACTCTTATCTTGACTGAAGAATAGAATAGAATGGAACCGAATGAGAATAGAATAGAATTTTTGCGGCCTGGTATGTACATATTGATGAAATTCTTTGGAGAGCTAAGAAAGTAAGACAGCAATTAAGGTGCTCTAAATCTCATAATAAACCACCAGAGTGC
>NW_007423556.1:0-514 GCF_000475195.1 Diaphorina citri
ATAGGAAAAAGCCAGCCGTTCCGAGAACGAACATTATCCCATCAGGATAAAATCCGCCCCGGGCGAATTTGATTGCATTAAAAAAAAAACCAATCACACTGCTTAATCCGAGAGTTAAACTTAAACCGAGTTTGAATTCAGATTACGGCCCAAAAACCGAGTGATGACCTCGGTTATGAGTCGGGTTTCTGCATTAAACGATCTAACTGATTTTGATGAAATTTGGCAAAACCTTTCACACGGGAAAATTACTCATTAGATTTGGGTCCAGATCTAGGTATGAAGATTAGAAAAATCTGCCGAATCAGTTCTAGTATAGATACGTACATAGGCGTGCTTTTAAAGCTCGTTCTCACTTGTCGTTAGTTTCACACGATTTCTTTCCGAACGACAAGTGGGAACAGGCCTTTACTGAACTTGGTCTGGCACACTACCGCGCGCTCAGATAAAGCCTGAATCAGATATGCTGGAACGACGCGATTTTCATTTGAATGGAAACCAAACTCGCCTGTAT
>NW_007423557.1:0-514 GCF_000475195.1 Diaphorina citri
GTAGCCTACTGCTGGAGTAAAGGGACTTTACAGTCCTATGCGAGCAGTATAAATAAGCACTATTATTATTATTATTATGCTGGAATAAGCACAAGTCTTCACGATGTGATGGTTGAATAAGAGACAATCATGGCTAAAGAAGTAGAGACCACCACCCTGGTGTATAATAATAATAGGTAATAATAATAAAAAAAAATGAGGTTTCTTTTACCATCACCAAGCGGCTAAGAGTCCGTTCCCACTTTTCGTTCGGAAAAAAATCGTGTCGTGTTTAGTGGGATTTAAATTGCACTGCCTACAGGACATTTGGAAAAAATCGGATGAAACTCACAAGTGGGAACGGGCTGTAAACAGAACAGTAACATTGATTGAGAATACTTATCACTCATTTGATGAAGGTATTTTACTGACATTTTAAGCAATTTATTATTATTATTATTATTATTATATAATAATAATAATAATACTTAATAATAATAATAATAATAATAATAATAATAATAACTCTTTATTG
>NW_007423558.1:0-513 GCF_000475195.1 Diaphorina citri
AAAACATGGTATCTTAAGGCTAAATATTGAGAAATCACATTGACTGATCTCAGGTACCATAAGCTTTGTACAAAACAAAATTTAAACAATACAGAGTAGGAGGTACCTACAAGTACTTGAAAAAGAAACGAAAAATGTAATTGTATTTTAGGTAGGTACATGATGTATTCAGTAGTTTTTTTACCAGTTAATAAATTTTTCTGAAACTTTTATTGTATATTGTAAGAAAAGTAATAGGTATTGAAAACATAGATAAAAGTCATTATTATTAATGGAATTATAGTTAACTTAATAAGTATTCACGTTTCTGCTTTTCAAAATATTTAATGTTATAACTATGTACTAATATGTATGTGAATGTTGCCAACCCCTTGTAATTTTTTCTCAAATAAATACAATTATTTTCTACTCCACTTATTATTATCTCACTGCAACATAGAGCCGGAGCTGAGGTACATTTTTTCTACCTCATAAGGTACAAAATTTTCTTCCTATGGATCTGATGGGGGTTGG
>NW_007423559.1:0-513 GCF_000475195.1 Diaphorina citri
ATCAAAGCTGGCTTTCTTGAAGCAGTTAACCAATTGACTATGAAGTTCCAGAGCCTCATCCAGTTCCATGACGCTAGTGGTCAAATCATCCATGTAAAATGAATCAAATACCACAGGTTTTACCAACGGAAACTCCTTTTCGTTATCCAAGGCCAGCTGACGAATTACTCTCTGCGAGAGGTAAGGACTGGCCGTGTTGCCAAAGGTGACACGATTTAAAAAGTATACCTGTATGGGATCGTTGGGACTGAATCGCCAGAACATCTTCTGATAGGGGCAATCTTCATAATCCAGAAGGATTTGCAAAAACATTTTTGAGATGTCAGCTATCAAGGCTATCTTGAACAGTCTAAGGCCAGCTGACGAATTACTCTCTGCGAGAGGTAAGGACTGGCCGTGTTGCCAAAGGTGACACGATTTAAAAAGTATACCTGAATGGGATCGTTGGGACTGAATCGCCAGAATATCTTCTGATAGGGGCAATCTTCATAATCCAGAAGGATTTGCAAAAAC
>NW_007423560.1:0-513 GCF_000475195.1 Diaphorina citri
GGTTACTTTCTGGTGTTCTCGTGTTGACCCAGCACCTAAATGGGAAGTATTGTGTCTCTTCTCGTCCATCTGATGAGATGCATACTACGGGATGGGCATGCTACGACACAGGCCACATGCGTCTAATGTAGCAGTTGTTCCATTGCTACGAAATAAAAACTGCGGTGGAACACTCATCTTTAAAAAAAAAAAAAAAAAAAAAACTCGCAATCATTGTACAGCTTCAAATCAAGTTTGCAATACGATACAAGTAGTCATGGCTTTGACAGGAAGAAGTGGGTTCAATCTCAGCCGAGGTATGGAATTTTATTCCCAAAATTATTTGAGAATTTGACCACAATAATAGTAGTACCCTACCGCTGGAGTAAAGGGACTTTTCAGTTCTATGCGAGCAGTATAAATAAGCACTTTATTACACAAAAAGCTCACACTTTATTACAATAAAAAGCTTTATTACACAAAATCCTTCAGATGGGTTAAGATTCTACGAATCTAATACTAATCCCCCCCCCT
>NW_007423561.1:0-513 GCF_000475195.1 Diaphorina citri
TCGGCTCCGCCGGGAATCGAACCCGGACCTCCTGCGTGCAAGTCTAGTGTGATACCCACTCGGCCACGGAGGTTGCTGAATCATAAAAAATATTCCCATTGTTAACAACAAGAAGAAAGAAAATGTCAGTCCGCCTAAATAGCGTGGAAGGTACACTTTTTTTGCTGTCAGCTTAGAAGTTCAATCTCGGTATCCAATGAGCTCCTACCCTATAATTCTATCCTAACTATTATGAGGCAACGTCCCGTATTGTTACCAAGGTTCAAGATCATCACAATCTGAAACATTCACACGAGATTACTATCGCCATCAGATTCGTTCAACCCCCCCTGTGGGAATCCTGCTGAATTCTCTCACACATATTTACCAGCACCTGGCTCAACCACCTGTAAATGGAATCGAAATCAAGCAAATACTAGGTAATTATTTTATTATACCCTGAGTTCTGAGTTTCAATATGAAATGAAAGATTACGATAGGTCCTATTGTGATTTTCATAAGCGCGAATTTTAC
>NW_007423562.1:0-513 GCF_000475195.1 Diaphorina citri
AAATGGCAGCAATGTGCCAACTCATGCGAGATGGTTCGCTGTCAGCAAAATCTTATGCTTTGGTGTTAGCAAATCTATGTATAATGCTTTGGTGATGGCAAATCTCATGCCGTGGTGATGATGGCGAATTTGCAAGTCATCGCCGAGAATTCATTAAATTTCCCGCGATGCCATCAGCACTAGACATAGTAGACCCATCAACTGAAGTAGGAAGTAGGATAAATTAATATCGATAGTGTTTCATCTATCTATCAAAATCAACTTCAGCACTACATACATAACTCCGTCAGAACAAATAGCCGCATTCAATCTCTGCATCGCCAATCCCTTTTCCATCTTGTTTAGCATTTGCAATTTGCATCGATAATGTGATGGGTACTCTGCCCTCCTTAATGAAAAGGCAGTATATCCAAATTCCTAACTTTTCAGGAAACCTCATTGAAGTTTTTGGCAGTCATTTCTGAGACCTGTGCCGAAATTTGTGTCATTTGCAAATTTTTCTCTTGAATTTAG
>NW_007423563.1:0-513 GCF_000475195.1 Diaphorina citri
TAGGCACTTCCATATGACCAGGATTTTATATTTCATATTGAGAAGAAGCAGGAGATTTCACAGTTTTGTATGTTCATAATCTTCATATTCATAGTACAGAGTAGGTACACACATACAGCAATAAAGTAGCTTTTTAACTTTTGAAAAGATTTGAACTTTTGAGAAAATAATTTTGTCTCCAGGAATATCAGTCAATACGTATACAACTATACATATTTAGGACAATCATCACACAATTTCGAGAATTCACAGCAACATGTTACTCATAGAATTATCGAAATATCAATATATACTAATAATCACGGTCGATTATGAATAATCAGTATAATCACACACTTTTGAGAATTTACAGCACCATATACAATATACATTATTATAGGTTTTGGACGTAGAAAATACTTTTCACTAGCAATCACAATACCCTATGTGAGTTGTGAGTTGTATCACATAATCATGTTTATGTTTACAATCAACACTAGTGGTTGACCCGTCCTTTGTACGGGACCACCATAG
>NW_007423564.1:0-513 GCF_000475195.1 Diaphorina citri
GCAGGAATCGAACCCGCAACGTAGCGCTCGTAAGGCAGACGCGCTACTCCCCCAAGCTAACTAGGCTGGCTGTAGTGTCAGACGGCACCTATAAAAGTAATTAAAACTATCGTAAAACCATAAAAATAATGTTAAAAATCATTTCCTGTCTGTTAGGGTGTTAGATAACATTAGGGCCTGAATTAGCAATCAACGCTATCTAATATATAACAAGCTGGGCCCGTCTCTCCGGGAATTTTTTAGCCCGTAGTTTATTCGATCGTGATTAGAGAAAATCAGTACAAGAAAGCTTTTATCATTCTTGTGATTAGAGTACATATCGTGATTAGAGAAAATCAGTACAAGAATTCTGGACAAGAAAGCTTTATCATTCTTGATTTGATTTTACTTTCATGTAATGATTTAAAATCAAGACTAGAGCCCGTTCTCCCTTTTTTGGCCTTCCTCGGCGTAGCTTAACATAGGTAACGCTAAAACCGGTCTTAAATTAACGACTGAAGTGTTATCTAAAAC
>NW_007423565.1:0-2010 GCF_000475195.1 Diaphorina citri
CTCCGAGTACAAAATGTATGCTGATGACTTGAAGATATTTAGAACAGTCTCCTCCAAAACCGATTGTGAACTACTGCAACAAGACCTTAATAGTGTGCAAAAATGGTTAGAAACAATCGGATTGCATTTCCACCCCAACAAATGCTTCAAAATGTCATACAGCAGTAAGAAAATGAAATTAGACCATCCATATTATATTGAGGGAACACAACTACAAGAGGTAGAATCATACTCTGACCTGGGAGTCATACTATCCAATAACCTGAGTTGGCGAAAACACATTGATGACGTCACAGTTAGAGCATACCGTAAATTAGGCATGATAATTAGGTTTTGCAAGCCTATTCAAGACGCAGATGCAATACTATTACTATACAAATCTATTGTTAGGTCCACCCTAGAATATTGCTCTGTGTTATGGAATCCCGAAACCAAATCAGACACCAAAAAAATCGAAGATGTCCAAGCTAGTTTCGTAAGATACTTGTTCCAAAAACTTAATGGATTTTACCCTAAATACCCTCAAAATATCGGTTATTCAACACTTATAGAGAATATACCAATGGAATCCATTGAAACAAGATTTGAGAACAATCAAATTAAGCTTTTAAGAGACGTCCTAACCAATAAAATAAACAGTCCTAATATTACATCAAACATTACCTTTAAAATTCCTGATAACCGCCTAAGGATAGACCCCAGCAAACTTTTTGAAGTGTCAAATAATAAAACTATGCTAAAATCTCCTACAATGTTTGCCATGAACACTTATAATAACATGGAACCCAAACCTGATATTTTTACACCTCAGACAAAACTTACCTGTAGGTAACAAACCAAAAGAAGGAGTAAATGGTATGTGTGCGTGTGTGTGTGTGTGTGTGTGTGTGTGTGCGTGTGAGAGTGTGACACCAGTAATTGCGTATCTGTGAGACCTGTCTTCTGATACGTGTAGGTGTGTAACTAAAAAAAGATCGAAAAAAAAAAAAAAAAATAGAATGGAATAATTATATTGTCACATTGCCTATACATAGATCCCACATCTAATACTCTCACTCTCAGATCTTCGTCTGAGTATCATGTACCTAGTGTCCTGTATCCAGGATTCTTGTCGCAGGAAGACCTCGGAATCCGAACAGTACAAAAAGAAAAAAAACGAAGATAAACAGATGTGAGATGGTGAAAGAGTTTGCTTCAGCTCCTGTTGTTTCTGCATGACAGGCTTTCTCATGCGGACTACATGACTCTTTCCATACGGAAATCCTCTCTGCTACCCGACGTGGTCATAATTCATAATATGTTGTACATATTAATATAATTTGAAGGTTTCAAACAAAACACAAGAAGGATGGGTGGAACTGCTAAATGCCGTTATAAGAGAAATTCAAGAGAATCACACTGGTAGAACAAGAAAGCAGTAAAAAAGGCATAGCTGTCAATGTACAGCCTGTATTGAAACAAGAACTAAAAAACGAGCGGTGTTTCCAACCGAAGAAATTGCAATGTGCTATCGATCAGATCATCTGGATTTCTTGATCCAAGGAAAATAGTGAGTTCATAAAAGTAGAGATTAGAAAAGAAATACATCATGATACTATAGATACAAGAGGTACATTAGGACCGTTAATAAGCATATTAGAAGGTACATAGATTGATGGGACAAGTATCGTTAAATTTTGTACATAGAGATACAGAGTATCTATGTATGTTTGGTTGCATATAGAGAAAGATGTGCGATAATAATTATAGATAGATGTTGTACATACACATCACCTGCATTAATCTCGCGCTCGAGCGGCCCGACAGCGGACGGAGAGTGCGAGGAGGCCGGCGAAAATGACCCGTTGTCACCTCACGCGTAGCCATCTACGAGGGCTGAATATTAGAGCACTTACAGGGAGCGGCGTAGAGATGCAGGGGGAGGGCAGGCGGAGCGGGGCGGAACCGCCAGAGATCCGTCCTCTGTGTACAATTTTTTTTTAAAACCCCAGGAACCAACTTCTGAACATC
>NW_007423565.1:5213-10455 GCF_000475195.1 Diaphorina citri
ACGCGAAAGTAAACCCTCGTACTATGACGGAAGTAACTACAACCAATAAGCCACCTTTCATCTGAACATGGTGCGAAGCAAGTATCCCAACTACTCTGGGTACTCAACGGTGAACTTTTAGCGTACGCACGCGACCTCTAAATGCTGCCTTACCAACTAGTACTTACCAAAAAACTTCCGTGAAAATACACACATTAAACCAAGGACTATCACGCACGAGAAATTAAGAGATATTGACCAGTTTTCACAGTACAGAGCTAACTCAATCCGAGAAGAACAAAGAACACTATATTGTAAAGTAAAAAAATATTGCACAGTAAGAGAAAGAGCTCAAAACACTAGAAACATAAAATTTAGAGCCTATAAATAAAAGACACAAGTTCAAAGAACTAAATCATTTGAAAAAAGACCAAGTCTAGACTAAGAGACTAAAAATTAAAAGCATTTCACCAAAATTCGAATTACTTAAGAACAAAACAAATACAAATCTAAGTAACTTAACAAGGCAAACATAAAATAACAGCTAACATACTACAATCATACATGGCGACAGTAATACAGGTAAGACGGTTAACAAATTAAAACAACTGTTAGTTTAAAGTAGCAAAGTCACTAATTGACCAATACATCAATGTAATACAGACAAAACAAAACTAAGTAAAAGTGATGTATAAATAAATAAAGGGTACTTATTTAATGATTATCAAACAGTTCAACAAATCCCAGTGTAAAAATGTAACAGGCAGTATCATCCCAAATGAAAGCAGTATCATCCCCAACGAAGGCAGCATCGTCCCCAACGCAAGCGCGATAAAAACCAGAGAAACAAATACACTAGAAGATTCAACCCAAGTCTACATTTCCCCAATTGTAGAAATACTAAACTTCACAGATGCAGGATCACCATCTCAAGAAAGAAGAATCATCACCCACAAGGAAATCACTACCTTAGAAGAAGCTAAACTCGAGAATAATTCTGCTGTTTCTGACAAAAAATCGTCTTCTACAATTATCAGTAATAGTAACCAATTAGCCACTAATGTATATTTAATAGGCGACAGCATTGCAAAGAGTATTTCCCAAAAACTAGCAGATAAGTTTCCATCAAATCATAACCTGATAGATTATAGCAGAGGTGGTATGACCATTGAAAAGGCTAACGAAGTATTTTTAGACGAACCTAAAGTAGGTGATCTAGCCATTCTTGTAATAGGTACAAATGATTTGTTTAGAACACAATGGGAAGCCATAAAAATGGCGTTTGTTTCCTTGTTAAAAAAGCTTGACAAATGTAAACAGATCTATATAGTACAAATTTTACGAAGATATGACATAAGAAAAATTAATAACCATATTAGTAAGCTTAATACCAGATTCAAATATCTTGCTAAGTCCTACAATAACGTTAAAATTATCAATACTAACTTTATCAAATATCATCACTTGAGTGATGACAAAATTCATCTAAATATCGCAGGAAAAAATGTCCTAACACATCGAATCGTAATTCAACTATTCCCTGAACATCTTACAAATGAAACAAGCAAAACAAATAATCACATATTTGATGATAAAAATACAGATAAAAAACATCAAAATAAACATAGTATAAAAACTTTCCGAGATCAAAATCAAAAATACTTATCTAGTAGTGAAAGGAGTTTTCGTTCTCGTTCAGGTGTAGGTAATTGTACGAATAGGAAAGGTAGAGGCAGGCAACCATTCAATAGAAAATATACCGGGTATAACTACAATAGATATACACATACTAGCAAATATGTTAATAAAGAAGCAAATATACGAAATCATAAGGACCATTTCTCAAATCAAATAGGTTGTTACTCAAATCACAATATTCACACAAATTTCCCATATAGTACTCAACCACAACTTTTCCAATCGCATTGTGCATGCACATGTCAGCATAAACCTTTTAACAATCGAAATTGGGCAAATCGTTTTCGTGACAATATCAATTCCACACCGTACCATAATCAACACAAAACGAATCAAACCTTTAGTTCTAAGTACTTTTATAATAAACGAAACGTAGGAAAAGAGCATCCTTTTTAGAATGCCATGACAAAGTTCCTTCAACAGCTTTCAATCACAAATACAAAAATCTTCCAACTAACCCTCCTATATTATTGAACCAGAATAAAGGTGACTCAAAAAATCTGATCAATACACTGAGGACTGATCCAAATAATCTAACACCTCTCAATGGACAAACATCCAACTATACCACAACACCCTGTAATTCATCAATATCATCATCAACAGCAACATGCTCAATGATTGGTTCTGAATACACCAGAAACATAGAACCTATTAGTTATGTTGAAGATGCACTGTCTATGCCTAAAACAAAATGTTCTACAAGTATTCATGAACATAATATTATACATAGTAATAGTAATAGAGATCATATGAATAATAAAAACATCCGTTCTCAAAATGATCAAAAAAATTTTGATTCCTCTGTAAACAGAAATGATGTCTCTCACTTGGAAGAAAAACACAATACGCAAACTATACACAAAATACCTAATTCCGACAGTAAAACAAAACGGAATATTTACATTTTTTATCAAAATGCTTGTAGTTTAAAAAGGAAATGCAACGATTTCTACATAAATGTTTTAAATGAAAATTACGACATAATTGTCATAACGGAATCATGGTTAACAGAAGATGTGGGGACAAACGAATTATTCGATGACAGATACGAGGTACATAGACAAGATAGGAACCCTAATACTTGCAAAAAACGGGGTGGTGGTCTCTTATTTGCAATTAAGAAATGTTTTCATTCAATCCCTATTACACATCTAAATAGTTGCAATAGAACCTTAGAATCCATGTGGATAAAAACCACTATTCACGGACAAGAACTCATTTTCTGTGTTTGTTATTTTCCCCCACCTGTCTCTAACCAAACAACTAGGGACTTTGTAGATCAGGTTATAGCTGATAATATTCTAATCAGCTCTAGATTAATGTTTCTGGGAGATTTTAATATACCTGAGTTTGGGGACCCCCTCTCATGTGAACTCCCTCAAATAAAATACATAAATGAGTTAATGTCCATTTGTAATCTTGAATCAATTAATAACATAGTAAATAAAAATGAGCGTACACTTGATCTTTGCCTCACAAATATATCACACTGTCTTGCTACAAGAAAGAAAAAGGCTACACTAACTATTGAAAGAGCTCCAGAAGGTTTAGTAAAGACAGATAGACACCATCCGCCACTAATAATAAGTTTGAGTCTTGTCAATATTACGACACAAGACAAAAACTCTACCCCTATAGAACAATTTTTCAATTTCAAAAAAGCCAATTTTTCCACCATCTCAGAAGAAATAAACAAAATAAATTGGGAAGATTTCTTCAAAAACAACTCTGCAATAAATTGCGACGACAAATTAAACACATTTTACACTAAGTTACAAAGCATTCTAAACGAAACTGTGCCAACATATTCACGAAATAATAGTCGAAAAAAATTCCCTAAGTGGTGGTCACAACAAACACAAAAACTATTTAAAAGAAAAGAAAGACTACGCAAAATCAAGTCGAAGTCAATTCAACAAAAAACTGAATACAACAAACTTAGAAAGGTGTGTAAAAACGAAATAAAAAGCGATTATTCTAAACACATCCAAGAATTAACACAAAATATAAAAACAGACAGTTCTCTCTTCTGGAAATATTGTAAAGAGAAAAAAGCCCTGTCCCAGAAAAAAGTACTAAAATACAATGATAAAGACCTAACTGAACCTAAACTGATTGCAGACGTTTTTGCTCAACACTTTTTAGCATCTCACAACCATACGAAATGCAACAACATAAATACAGAAATTACATTACCTTCCAAAGATTACCTACACATAGAATATTTTACATTTGAGGAAATAGCTACAACTATAAAAGAAATTCCTGAAAAAAAATCGCCAGGAACTGATGGCCTTCCACCCATATTGTTCAAAAAATGTGTAGACGCAATAAAATATCCCGTCACATTGATATTTAACACTTCACTAGAAGAATGTGTGTTTCCATCGAAATTAAAAGAGGCTCTTATCAAACCTATACCTAAAAAAGGAAGTAGTATAGATGTATCCAACCATAGACCGATCTCTACTCTAAATACTATGGCAAAAATATTCGAAAGTGCCCTTTACAGTAAAATGTCTAACTTTGTTTTTCAAAATATTTCAACTCACCAACACGGTTTTGTCAACAAAAAGTCAACAATGACAAACCTCATCGAGTTTTGCGATTATACAGCAAAAACAATGTCTGAAAAAAAGCAAGTAGACGTAATATACACTGATGCCATGAAATGTTTTGATTGTATTTTTCATCACGCAATCATACACAAATTAAGGGCCGCAGGAGTTTCACCTTCCTTGTCAAAACTCATAGAAAATTACCTAAGAGATAGAAAAAATTATGTTGTATACGAAAACTGCAGATCTGAACACTTCACCCCTCCATCTGGTGTTGTTCAAGGCTCGAAATTGAGCAGTTTATTGTTCATACTCACTTTTGATGACATTAAACTGCACATAAAAAACTCCGAGTACAAAATGTATGCTGATGACTTGAAGATATTTAGAACAGTCTCCTCCAAAACCGATTGTGAACTACTGCAACAAGACCTTAATAGTGTGCAAAAATGGTTAGAAACAATCGGATTGCATTTCCACCCCAACAAATGCTTCAAAATGTCATACAGCAGTAAGAAAATGAAATTAGACCATCCATATTATATTGAGGGAACACAACTACAAGAGGTAGAATCATACTCTGACCTGGGAGTCATACTATCCAATAACCTGAGTTGGCGAAAACACATTGATGACGTCACAGTTAGAGCATACCGTAAATTAGGCATGATAATTAGGTTTTGCAAGCCTATTCAAGACGCAGATGCAATACTATTACTATACAAATCTATTGTTAGGTCCACCCTAGAATATTGCTCTGTGTTATGGAATCCCGAAACCAAATCAGACACCAAAAAAATCGAAGATGTCCAAGCTAGTTTCGTAAGATACTTGTTCCAAAAACTTAATGGATTTTACCCCAAATACCCTCAAAATATCGGTTATTCAACACTTATAGAGAATATACCAATGGAATCCATTGAAACAAGATTTGAGAACAATCAAATTAAGCTTTTAAGAGACGTCCTAACCAATAAAATAAACAGTCCTAATATTACATCAAA
>NW_007423566.1:0-513 GCF_000475195.1 Diaphorina citri
ATGTGTTAAAACATGTCATTCGCGCCGGTCCTCGCCTTATATCTCATCTATGATGTTGAGGAATCTTGGGTAGGACATAAAGTAATCGACACCAGGAATAACACACTTTGAATCCAGTAATCTTGAAATGTTTCACTATTGGACATTTCCATTTTTAGAGAGGAATACATTATTAATTTCTCTTTTGTCATCTGGGCCGTGGTTTTTGGTATCCATCTAGGTAGGGACATACTGTTCTGTGCCGAGACTACACAATGAAACAGCAAACAATCGAAAACATATACACCAAACCTTAGAGCTCTATTATTATGTCGTCAATACTTACTCTCTGTATTTACTTCCCATGTCCTCTATGGTCAATTTGTTTAGTTTAAAAAAAATCATAAAACACAAATAGATAATAAAATCACATGCCTCGGCTGAAATCGAACCCGCTGCCCTGACGCTACAAAGGCAAGTAATAATGGTATCTTGATATTCTTCCTTCCAGACGAATATTTCCTCTCCAACGTG
>NW_007423567.1:0-513 GCF_000475195.1 Diaphorina citri
CTATCCTGTCTTCCTTCTCTCTTCGATTTCGGGACGATAAGACCATAGCAGTTATAGTTCCCTCTGTCAAACCTCTTTTAAAAAAAATACGAAACAGATGAAAAAAATCCCTCATTTGATCCTTCCATTAACTCCTAACTGTAAGTGGAGATTAAGGATTCGATTAAACCGTCTGTGAAATTTCCTGCATCATTGATACCCTAGCTAGTAACCTTTTTTCCCCTTTTCAAAGTGCTTTAACATTAATACGGACAGTTTGCATTGACCGTTTGCGCCGTAAGTAAGCTTGAGAAAATTGAAATATGGTTAATATGGTACTTACGTACCTGCCTACCTATTGTCATACCTTGCATTGGAGACTCAAAATTGTAAGTAAAGGAAGCACACTACTATCACTTCACGTGAGCTCATGGGAATTCAGAAAGTTCTGCAAGAGGAAATTAATCTAAATTACTAGATCATTAGAATTTTAAATTTAATTTTTACGGTTGTCCTTGTAAAGCAAGGAGCGAA
>NW_007423568.1:0-513 GCF_000475195.1 Diaphorina citri
ACCCTAGTTTTACACATGTTTTAGCTCTACTTGATTCTGGTGAACCCCAACCTAAGAAAAACATTACCCCCAACTTCAACTGACATACATGAAGTAGGTACCAGGTTATTTTGCTTTGTTGTACTTGGCTATGGTAAAGTGATGACTTGATGAGTCTAATGAGGGGCGATGAAGGTTTGAAAGGATAACTTTATCATGTTACCGGTTCTTTGAAAGGAATCTTACCTTAGGATTAAGCTTAAAAGTCTCCTTTTGATAACCAGATTTTTATCAGCAATCTGTAAACAAGAATTTTTACTGAGATTGGGTCCAGTAAAAAAGGGAGACACTTTTGATGGAAAGTACTATTAGTAAAGAGTAGATTTGATGAAAATAAAGAATAGAAATGATTCCTTTCCTTCTAAAAAGAAATAAATTTCAGAAAAAAGATGAACTTTCGGAAAAAAGTTGAGGACTGGCACTTTCTAACCTCAAAACACAACTCTAGTTTTTGAAAATCCGAGCCCGAGCTGA
>NW_007423569.1:0-513 GCF_000475195.1 Diaphorina citri
ATAATGGCATAAGCCCGGGCATAAACCATAATAAAATCTAACGACTTCTCAAGCTTGTGTCTCACCTCTTCAGGCCTTGAGGTCTCTTGAGGTACAATCACGTGGTGTCAAAAGATAGAAACTAAACTTTGGGTGTATTTTCCTGGTGGGAAACTTTCGGAAACGGAAACAATAATTCTGATGGCACGCCATCTTGGATTTCCTATGGTTTTGTACAGGGGCCATTTCATTTTCTGAATGCACTCGCTCTTGTCAAGTATAGGGACACCCAGGTACTTTATGGAACTTGAAGTCGACAAAAAATTTGCAATAGCACAGATATAATATGTCAACGGGTTACTTTTTGCTCTTCTCGTGTTGACCCATCATATGAATACATATAGGATAATAGGAAGTAATGTGTCTTTTCTCGCCCACCTCATGAGGGACATACTATACGGGATGAGTATGCTCCGACACAGACAAGATGAGTCTAAACTTTGCCTGAGTGAGAGAGAGGGAAGAAGATAGAGA
>NW_007423570.1:0-513 GCF_000475195.1 Diaphorina citri
TGAAAGCTTTTTTAAAGTCAGAATCACTCCATGTGCTCACTCCTTTTTTCTTCGAAATGAACTTGGAGTTTTGTATGAAGCTTTTTTTGTAGTCATGTTGAAAGTCTGTTGAATGTTAAGAAGGGTCCACACTTACATAATAATATGTTGGAAATATCGGACCATAATGTTGTATTACAATATGATTCCTGAATGTGGAAGTGAGACGACAGTTTCCATGTGAAACATTGTCATTTGTTGTCTTGAAATTTCCAACATAACTGTGAACCCTGCTTTGCAGTCCAGTTTTAATTTTTTTCTACACCGAGCCCAAGAAGGCAGAAAAATAGTTCTCACTTTCACTTTCTAATAAGTTAAGCCATCAGTCATACTCACATATCGTAAGTGAAAATCTGTAAATAAATTTCTCAGAAAACAATGTGCTAAAAAAGCAACCTCGAAACTTTCTCTCAGAAGCCTCTCCATGTTTCCTACCCCATGATGTCTTAATGCACTTGTTAATGCTCCGTAAAG
>NW_007423571.1:0-513 GCF_000475195.1 Diaphorina citri
AGTTGATTCAACGCCTCACGTGATGTGATGCTCCGCCATTCCTTGATGTTATCCATCCACAGTATCCTTGGTCGGCCACGTGACCTAGCTCCATCTATTGTCCCTTCCATAACATCCTTTAGTAGCGTTCCTTCAGGTCTTCTAAGTATATGCCCGGTGAATTTGATCTTTCTTTGATTGTACGCATTAGTTCCAGTATGAACATGGATTTTGTTCAAGCTCTTCATAGTTTTTCATTTTTTTTTTTTTCAATTTTTTACAAGTATGCTGCGATATTTCTTCGCTATCCTCCTAGTTTTCTCCAAAGCCATGGGTGAGCCACCTGCAGATGAATCTGCATATTTCCCATTTAGGTGCTGGGTCAACACGAGAACACCAGAAAGTAACTCGTTGAAATATTGATATGTACCTATTGGTTGAGGGATTTTTTTCTTCTTCTTCTTCTTCTTTTCATGTTTAAATTCGGTCCCTGATTTATTTGTACCTAATGCATGGAATTCATTTCCCATTCAG
>NW_007423572.1:0-513 GCF_000475195.1 Diaphorina citri
CGTGTGTAGAGAGCCTTGAGAAGTTTTGTGGAAACAATTTAACGCGTTCGCCATCACATCGTAAAAACTCAATTAAAAAGAAAAACTGTTCAGAAATTAAGAACCATAATAAAATTGATTCCCGTGCGTAGAAGTGCACATTACAACTTCTCATAATTCTTAACAATCTTAACAAGAACATGTTGAATACTTGAATGTACATACACATGTGCATATGATAATTTCCAAATTTAAATAAATAATATAACACTGTTATAATAACAGGTGAATAATATAGTAAATAAGAGAATTAGATAAACTAAATTTAGAGCTTTGTGAATGAATTACAAGATTTATAACTTAAAAGACCTACTTAATAAATGATCATTAAGATAATTATTACAAGGTGAAACTCGGAATTTATTACGCGAAAGGCACCACAAATCTTGAACGTTGCTTCAGTTTTTCACCCCGCAAAAAATGTACACAAGTGAATAATGATTGTAGCATGATAAAAGTATTTAGTTATTTACT
>NW_007423573.1:0-513 GCF_000475195.1 Diaphorina citri
GGAGGAGGAGGAAGAAGAAGACCCAAGAAGAGAGGAAGAAAACATAAGGGAGGAAATGATGGCTAAATGGAAAGAGAAGTGGGAAAATGAGGTGAATAAAGGACAGTGGACAAAAAGGCTGATCAGGGACATAGAGAAATGGAGTTCAAGAAAACATGGAAATGTCACATACGAATTAAGTCAATTCCTTACTGGACATGGACACTTCAGTTCATTCCAGTACAAGATTAAGAAAAGAAGATCACCAAAATGCAGGTACTGTGACGGAGAAAATGACAATGCAGACCACACTTTCTTTAGGTGCCCTAGATTTGAAATGCAGAGGAGAATGTGCGAGACAAAAATAGGGCTCTCATACCAGATAACACCCGAAAACATTATAAATGAGATGCTGGACAGTGAGGAGAAATGGAGCGGGATTACAGCCTGGGTGAAAAAGGTGATAAACACAAAAGAAAAAGATGACAGGAAGGAACCAAATACCTGAAGAAGTAAGCGTAAGTGTAAGTAATT
>NW_007423574.1:0-513 GCF_000475195.1 Diaphorina citri
TTTTCTCAGTGCAATAGCTCTGGGCCTACGATACGGTCGCATAAGATTTCACCTTGTACAGGATTATCCACCAAGAAGAGCTGTTTGGTAAAGTACTCTCTAGTTAATCAAGAGTTGAAACTCGAAATCGTTTCCTTTTTCGTTCACTGGTTCAATGAATGACAAATTAATTAGGATTGTTGTTTTGCCCAGTCGTGTCGACGAAAAAGAAATTTCGGAACCAGCAGTTTACCTTCAAGGGCAAATATTTCTTTGAAATAGGTACGGTCTACTAATCTCTAGAAATGCCCTAAGTAGGTAGTTAGAACCAATGTCCAATGGGCATTGGGCATTTGGCCTGCTTGTGCTCAATAGCCATTATAGTAATGTTTTCTGATACTCACACAAAAGGTGTAGATTTGGGTATTTTGAACGTAGTTTTCTACATTTTTTATTTCACTTAGAACGATTGTCATGGGACTAACACTACCTATACCCCATAAAGTTGGGAAAAAAGTTTGAAACTTCTTTTAG
>NW_007423575.1:0-513 GCF_000475195.1 Diaphorina citri
AAAATACTTACCAGTCTTAGCCACACATTTGATTTCATGATTTGATTTTTCTCATTCTGAAACAATCATACACAATGAGTGTTAGGGGCTACATTTATGGAACATGCTTTATAATGCTGCTATACACCTTTGATCTGTCAGTTCCCCATAGATCCCTGAAGTTAAAAAATTTCGTGCATGGTTGGTATCTGGACTCAATGTAGCAAAACTCGTTGTTTACTAATTCTGTCATATTCATAACACTTTTTTCGTAATGATCCTAATACTGGCTTCTAAATCTTTCAATGTTTACCAAATTTGATGGTTCTTGTGTACACTGAATTTCAAAGTCGTGGGTCGTCCAATCTTCAACTTTATCTAAAATCGGACTTTCTGTGTGCTATGACACCAATCAGCCTATGGAGGTTGCTCTTTTCTAGGTAACCGACTTGAATTAATACTTACAACATTGATGAGCTGTACAAAGGCTAAACCAAATCTGACATCCACCTTCTGTGTCATGTTATGTACAGG
>NW_007423576.1:0-513 GCF_000475195.1 Diaphorina citri
GTCTGGGTATCTATTTCTCTTTAGTAGTACATGTTTGATTAGGTATTATGTAGGTATCTGTCCTAATTTATAATTATTGCTTCAATTTTAATGATAATGATTGAACAAATTCATGAAATTAGTTTACAACAGCTATACATTAAATTTAAAGTTAGATACCTAGTTAATAATATTCAAACAACTCAAGAAAACACACATTAAACAAAAATTCAAGCATGTGTAAAAACCGTCTCCTCAGAATACTTGTTCAAATAAAAATGTGCCATTCAAACATCACACACACGAATGTTTCTTATCAACATTTTACACATTTTCCCCCTTTTTGATTTTTTTTTCTATTGATTGGTTAGAACAAAACTCTTATCAAAAAACCCTCAGTGCCTCACACATCACCAATGCAAAAAGGTTAAACAACAGGATGCCAATGATAAAGTCTGTTCTAATTATTTTGAAGTGGCAAGAGTTGCCAAATGAGTAGAGAGGGGGAAATGTAATGGAATAAATGGACTGTTT
>NW_007423577.1:0-513 GCF_000475195.1 Diaphorina citri
TTCTCAAATTATATTGAGGATAAAATTCCATACCTCGGCTGGGATTGAACCCATGCCCTCCTGTTTACCAGGCGAGCGTCTTGACCACTACACCACCGAGGCAGGTATTAAGCGTACCTATAAAATATGACGTCGACTTACCAGCTACCATCTGGGTTTTCATTTCGCAACCGGTAAGCTTCGTCAGCCAAGCAGTTTTCTTCCATGGCACATTGTAAATAGTACAGCTGCCTATCTTGAATATGTAGAGTGTCTTCTATTTCTTTGAAATCTATTTCCAAATCCGGCAACTCTGGAAATTATTCAATCAAATCAAGCAAAAATTGAATCAAATCATGAATTCTGTGGTTGAGTGGAAGAGCTTCTCCAGGAGAACCCTGCCACTTAAAGAAAGCCATTGAAAAAATCATTTTTGGTAAAGCAAAGACTTTCTGCTCTTCTAACTTTTGTGGGTATCACATCATTACCAAGCGCCTCCTTTACTATTAATTCTCACCATCTTTTAACACTGGT
>NW_007423578.1:0-513 GCF_000475195.1 Diaphorina citri
TGAAGTTCTTTTACCATTGGACGAAAAAGCCAGCGGTGCCCCAGCGGCGAAAGCACCTTGAATGAACCAGTTTTCTATATGTATCACTGAAGTTAAGTAACCTTCCGAATGGTTACTATCCGAATAGGCGACTATCTGGAGATGGAGAGTGACGTGCAGCTGGCTTTTCAAGGCCCCAAATCCCCAATCAGGCTGGGTGAGCTTAATGTAAAGGGACGGCCAGCTTGTAGCCGAATGGAGGGTAAAACCCCCATAACTTAAGTCCTCAGCCGGCATACAGCGACGATAAACTTCCATCACACAAACTCCTTCTGCTTAGCTGATTTGGGTTATTCTCTACTTTATTTTTGCAGGTATGTCCAAGACCGGCCGTGGATCGAAGAGGAAAATCTATGTTGGTGAGGCATTGTGGACGTGTGAGTCGACATCGATCAATCGCGATCGGTGCCCGATCGACCATGTGTGGACACAGCTTACGAACTAAATACACTCTATGCCACTATCCGCCGCTTC
>NW_007423579.1:0-513 GCF_000475195.1 Diaphorina citri
CAAGAGAGAGAGAGAGAGAGAGGAAACAAGAGAAAGATGAGGTACAGGAAAGAGTGAGAAAAGGGCTGTAAAAAGAAAGTAAAAAACAATAGAGAGTCGAATATATGAGGACTAAGGCTTTAAGACAAATAGGGAGAGAGAGAGAGAGGTAAGAGGAGAAAGACAGGCAAGACGAGAGAGAGAGAGAGAACGAGCAAAAGAGAGAGAGAGTGAGCGAAAGAGAAAGAGAGAGAGCGAGCGAAAGAGAGAGAGAGAGAGAGTTAAGACGAGAGAGAGAGAGAGAATACACCGAGGAAAGTAAGAGAAAAAAAAGGGTTCTTCTCCTTTTTCTCGCATTTTTTCGACTTCAGCATGTTGCAAGTCTACAACTAGTACCTATTATGTACCTACAACCAAGAGAGAGAGAGACAGGTACCTGTGTACCTACAACCAAGAGAGAGAGAGAGAGACAGGTACCTATGTACCTACAACCAAGAGAGAGAGAGAGAGAGAGAGAGAGACAGCTACCTATGT
>NW_007423580.1:0-513 GCF_000475195.1 Diaphorina citri
ATTTAGTTATATTGAGGTCAAAGTTCCGAGATGTTCTCCGAGATGTCCAATTATGGCACCGTCAAAAAAAAAAAAATTTCTTTTGGAACTGGGCTACTCAATTCTAATCTACTCAATTGTTCTCGATGTTGAGAATCAAACCCAGGACCTTCTTCCTTTTGGAACTGGGCTACTCAATTCTAATCTACTCAATTGTTCTCGATGTTGAGAATCAAACCCAGGACCTTCTGGTCAGTGCCCCTTAATTTACTTACCGGTTTATCAGGTATATGAGTAGCAATGACCGGGTTCCATTGAACACTACCGCCCGCCGCGGTGGCTAAAGAACTAGAATCAGGTACCACCGAGCTGTCCACATCTATACCGGACGACTCCTTACCACCCCCTGGTAGTGGCATCACACAGGTCAATTCTAGTTGAGGTATGAGAGCGCCCAACACCAGAGACGTGTCAGATCCACTCGTACTTCCACTAATATTCTGTGCGTCCATACTCAGGAATGTAACCAACTGA
>NW_007423581.1:0-513 GCF_000475195.1 Diaphorina citri
GTAGATGAGAGGGAAAGGAGATTTAACCTGAAGAACAGAGGCACAGAAGTGTAAAAACTCTTCATTTGTTACATTTCTTCACCCGGGACTTTGGGTACAAAAAAAAAAATAAAAAAAATAATAATAATAATAGGGAGAGAGAGAAAAATTCAGTCCCTCGACGACGTTGACTTCTTACTAGTTTCCCTTTTCCTCGCGATTATGGGAAACTGTTACAGCAGTTATTGTTCTTATAGATACTTCTTATTGAGAGTTCAATTTTCGATATTAAATTTCGAGGAATAACTATAATAATGAAAAGAAGAAGAAGAAAAACGAGCTAAAAACTGTAAATGCCACAGTCCCTCCAGACCAACCTGTGAGGTCGTTTCTTCGAAATTTGGAACAAGAAAGCGAATTTCTCTGGTTACCATTTCGTGACAAAAAGTCTGAGCTCTTTAGAGCTTTAACCCAGACTGATACGATTTACTAATAGGGAGGCTATTTTTAGACATTTCTCTTTTTCTTTGACCA
>NW_007423582.1:0-513 GCF_000475195.1 Diaphorina citri
TCTTTCTCTTTCTTTCAGCTAAACTTTCCTCCTGTTTCGTTTCGATTTCTCTTTGTCTTCTTCTCTCTTTTTCCTCCCCTTCTTCTCTTCCTTCAACTCCTTCTCGCATCATCTTCTACTCTGTCTCCCCTTCCTACTCCTATTCTACTTCCTTCTCCTTCTACTATTTCTTCTCCTCCTCCTTTTTCTTCTTCAGCTTCCGTTTCCACTTTCTTAGCTCTATATCCTCCTCACGCTCTTTGTACTCTAAAAGGGAGGGGGAATAGAAGGAGAAATAAGAGGGGATGGAGGACAGAGGGGAGGGAGAAAGGAGAGGGGAGGGAAAATGAGGAAGGGGAGAAAGTTTAAATGTCACATTTGGTTAAATTTACGTTTGAAATCCCTTCTTCTCCTCCTCTTTGTTCCTACTCCTCCTTCTCTTCTCATCCCATTTCCTCGCTTCATAATACACATAGTACGTTCAGAAGAATAATATATTCATTACACACCTTTTGTTGATCCGAATTCAATACC
>NW_007423583.1:0-513 GCF_000475195.1 Diaphorina citri
GAATACTTATTGGTATTTGGTACCGATTTCCGACTTTACCTGATCATGGTAAACCTCCGCACCAAGTAAGTTTCCGATTTTACCTATAGGTAAATACCTGGAGAGCTAGAAATCTATTCAGTAGTTCGGTACCGATTTGGATCCAAAAACGGTCACTAAAGGTCGTAAAAGCACGACGTAGGAAGGTCATCATGGAAACACAGCAAGACGTTACGTAACATTGTTTTCGAAACTGACCTAGGGGTCGGACTTGGGTGACATTGGATCGCCCATATCTTTCTGACATTGGTCACAAACATTTCTGACATTGATTCGAAACGTTTCTGACATTGGTCCCCCGAACATAATTCCCTGACATTGGTCCCAAACATTTTTGACATTGGTGTGCAACATTTCTGACATTGGTGCCAAACACAATTTTTTGACATTGGTCCCAAATCGCCAAAGACCTGTTCCACTGGTCCCCGTAGCTCTACATTACTACGCACAGACGTAGAATCGCACATAAACCTC
>NW_007423584.1:0-513 GCF_000475195.1 Diaphorina citri
ACGAAATTGCCGACAAACAGTCCATGATCACCGAATTGAAAGAGTAAGTGTTTTCCTACCTTATGGCCGGGTTTAAATTCGGTTTAAGCTTAACTACCGGATTGAGCAATCTGATATATTGATTTCAAAATTTTCATGCATTCAGATTGCCCACAAATTAAATTGTTCCCAAGGGCAAGGAAAACCTACACCCTTGACGAAAGAAGTGTGCCTGAAGGCATGTGATGTGTTCCAATCCAATCGACCCCAAAAGTAAACCGAGTCTAAACTCAAATTGTCCCGGCAACGAAAGTCCTGAAACCAGTTGGAAATCCCATTTTCCTCCAATAGAAACTTTATGCTATTGATCTCTTTAAGAAAGAGGATGAAAATCTGGTTACTCTAACACTGAGTATTCAGTAGTGTTATTGCTATTTTACGAAAAGGCAAAACAAGTCTATTGGATATTTCATAACTTCTACTGATCATTTATAGCTAGCAGTAGGAAAATATTGGGATGCGACGCGCGTAAGA
>NW_007423585.1:0-513 GCF_000475195.1 Diaphorina citri
AGAGAGGGGGAAAACTAAAGCATAGAGAGGGGGAGGGAGGGAAAACTAATGAAATGTAGAGAAAGAAAGGGGGAAGAAGCAGGGAGAAAGGGAAGAAATACATAGAGGAAGGGAAAGAAGGGAAAACTAATGAAAAGGGAATGAAATTCATATAGAAAGAGGGAGGGAAGCGGAAAGAGGGAAAACTAATGGGGAGAAAGAAAGAGGGGAAGATGCAACCAGAAAGGGTAGAAAAACTAAAACATAATTATGTAGAAAGGGAAAACTATACAGACTGATATAAAAGAGGGGTAAAATATAGTGAGGGAGGGAGGAAATAGGCATAAAGAGGGGAGAAAAACTAAAGACATCGCGAAAGTGAGCAACAGTTTGTGTGAGGGAATGAAATACCTACATTTAGGGAGGGGAGAGGGAGGGAGAACTAAAGCATATAAATAATGCCTCGGTGGCGTAGTGGTCAAGACGCTCGCCTGGTAATCAGGAGGGCGTGGGTTCGATCCCAGCCGAGGTATG
>NW_007423586.1:0-513 GCF_000475195.1 Diaphorina citri
GATCCATCCAAGACGAGGCCCATCTTCTCGTCTGCCCAAACGCAGCTGCTACCTGCAACGAACAGGACCTGCTGCTTGATGCGGCGATCCAAGTAGCAGAATATTGGAAGAGGAGTATCTGACATGGTCATTGGTCAAAGCGGACACGGAAAGTAAAGTAAAGTAAGTAAGTCCCAGGTATTATAATAGTCCCCTATCTTACCGTTGTAGATCAAAACACCCTGTAATCCTGTTAAATACAAAGTATTACAAAGTTAAGTCCCAGATATTATAGTGCCCTATATCTTAGCGTTGTAGATCAAAACATCCTGTAATGCAAAGTATGTATTACAAAGTTAAGTCCCAGGTATTATAATAGTCCCCTATCTTACCGTTGTAGATCAAAACACCCTGTGATCCTGTTATACAAAATATTACAAAGTTAAGTCCCAGGTATTATAGTTAGGCTTGCCAAATATCCAAAATGTCGATTCGGGACGCGAATCCGCGAACATAATTGCCAAATCCGCGAAC
>NW_007423587.1:0-513 GCF_000475195.1 Diaphorina citri
CCTTGGGCCCGTGGGGGGAGTGCCCCGGGCGGGGGTTGGAGCGTTCTTTCTTCTTCCCTGAATGTGAAAGTGTACATTGGGAAGCGTATATTTTGGCACCGGAAACCTCCTACCCGGTTTTTGTACTAGAGAGAGATGGTATGACTGTTCCAAGTTTTAACTCGACGATTTTGCATACTGTTTCTGTTCCACGATAACTGGCGAACTGGTTTGTCTCTTTTTGATGAAATATGTTGGAAAAATAAATGTATTTTGGTTGAGCTCTTCGGGGCTAGTATTGGCCCTTTTTTGGATATTTTATTATTATTATTATTATTTTTGTCTCAATAATTTGCGCACGATTAGTTTGATTTGATTTGCCAAACATATTCACACATGTATAGCGAAGTTTGAAGTTTGTGCATGTTTCAATGGTGACTCTATTTAGCCCATATTATCTCTTGACCCATGACCATGACCCATATCCCAATTGAATCCGGCCCATTCAAACACAATTTAACCCATATCATTGCT
>NW_007423588.1:0-513 GCF_000475195.1 Diaphorina citri
AGTTTATTAGAAGGGTTTGTTAACATCAGGCTCTTTCTGCTTGAAGTGATTTGGGTAGATTTTGTTTATTCTGTGCTATCCTTGCGTCCAAGCAACACAAGAATCAATAGTCGATAGATTCAAAGTTACGTGAAGAGTCTCTTGTTAAATACTTCTATGCCTATTTTGCTAGTTAGTTCCTCGTCAGTGTTGATTGCCAATAACATATCAATTGGCATTCAGTGGTCATTATTTTCCTTCACATTGCATCGTTCGCTTTTATGTGAACTAATCACTTTTCTGTGTACAACAAAACACGAAACACAAAGTAACGGTCTCACAACCATGTCCTATGCTGTGTTAATGTTTCGCGAGACCAGATTTTTCAATCAAAGTACCTTCGTTGCCATATGTGATGAGGTAGTTTCTCAAGACTTGAATGTTGATCTTTCCTTGTTTGGCAGTTATAAAATAACATTTTGTATGGCTTATTTGTGTGATACAATAAAAAATTGCATAACAAAAGAATTTTAG
>NW_007423589.1:0-513 GCF_000475195.1 Diaphorina citri
ATTTATATTAGAGAGAGGGAAAATATGGGTAGGTTCGTATTACAGAGGGAAAAAGAAATAGGGGAAAAGGGATTTAAAGAAAAAGAGGTTTGACAAAGGGAACTGTAACTGCTATGGTCTTATCGTCCCAAAATCGAAGAGAGAAGAAAGACAGGATAGGAGAAAGCCAGCCGTTCAGAGAACGAACATTATCCGTTCATAATAAAATCCGCCCCGGGCGGGAATCGAACCCGCGGCCTAGCGCTTACAAGGCAGACGCGCTAGTAACCAAGCTAACTCGGCTGGCTGAAAAAGGGAAAGAACCATTGGGAACCCACGAGGAAGAGTGGCCTAGAAGTCAAGTTCCTTGACAATAGATCAGTTGCGCTTACTTGTACAGGAAAAATGAGGACCAACGGAATTTTTCTTTTTCTTCTACAACTTCTAGATACCGAGTTTAAAAAATACCGGTAAATCGTAAACTTTGACGTCACGGCATACGCTCCCGTAGGCAATGACGTCATAATTCATGAC
>NW_007423590.1:0-513 GCF_000475195.1 Diaphorina citri
ACGGACATGGAACTTATCCATGGAATTTATTACAGTTCAAGTGTAGACTCTTAAATCTAGTAAAAAAAAAAATCCATGGACTTTGAGTAGAGACTTGTGAAGTTTTAGAAAATTTGTCTGAAGTTTTAGTTACAACCCTTTGAAATCATAGACTTGTGAAGTTTTAGAAAATTTGTCTGAAGTTTTAGTTACAACCCTTTGAAAACATCTGAAGAATGATGTTTGGACTTTGGATGCTGACAGTTCATAGATCAATTGTCTCTGTCACTTTGTGAACAGTACAGATAAGTGAAAGAGGAGAAAAGTGGACGAATTTAGTGGGCAAAAATAATACGAAGAACTTGACAATTTCATGTCCACAAGATACCTGAATTTATGAAAATCATGAAGAATTGAAGAAATATGTAGCCAACTACATAGATACATAGAAAGACCAAAGAATAAATCGAGAAGAGAATCGAACCACGTACCCTCGAATCCCAAACCATCAGCCCTGTTCTGTTGTAAATTAAT
>NW_007423591.1:0-513 GCF_000475195.1 Diaphorina citri
GAGATGGCGCCACATTTTATATTCAATGATGGGAAAAGTTACCCCTATATGGGCAATCTATCCCCCTACGACGGTATTTTTTGAAGTCGCCCTTATTCTCTTCAATCTTCTTCATCATTTCCCGCTCATTTGGGGTCAATCTTTTTCTACCGATGTCGGCTTCATTATATATGTGCATTACTCTCAACTATACCTTTTCGTACAGAGACAGAGCCTCTTTAAAGCAGTTTCTTAATTCTATTTGAAAATTGGTTCTGGCCTATTTCAAGTTTCTTCAAGCTGACAAGACGTTCATTTCTCATTCTACAATTTCACTCTACAAAAAGTGACAATAATCTCAAACACGAACCATTTTTCGATCCAATCCAAGTGAAAATCAGACCGATCCAGACAAGTTCAAAACAAACTCGAGTTCCAAGGAAATTTTCCCTTCAAACGTGATGATGAAGTGTCTGGGCAATCTAAGTATTATCTCATCAAATTCATATTAAAACGTCATTAAAACACACTCAA
>NW_007423592.1:0-513 GCF_000475195.1 Diaphorina citri
CTACACCAATGTATGTTCTATTTCTATCAAATAATTTTTGGTGACAAAAAATTAATTCAATTGTCCAAATAATTTAAGGTTTTTGAGTCAACACCTTCCATTGGCCAAGGACATATTTCGTTTTTAATGGAATGAAAAGTCCCTTTACTCCAGCAGTAGGCTACTACTTACTATTATTTTACCGCCGTTTTTATTCCGTAGCAGTGAAACAACTGCTACATTAGACGCATGTGGTCTATGTCGTAGCATGCCCATCCCGTAGTATGCCTCTCATCAGATGGGCGAGAAGAGACACAATACTTCCCATTTAGATGCTGGGTCACCACGAGAACACCAGAAAGTAACCCGCTCTTATGCACCTATTGTACCTACATAGTTCTGAGATATACATACTTACATACAAAGGTAGTTCAGAGATAAAAGTACATACCTACATAGTTGTTGTTGTTGTAGCGGCTTTAGCTTTCGCCGAATGGCGATAGCAGAATAAAGAAAAGATGTCTTTTTGTATCT
>NW_007423593.1:0-513 GCF_000475195.1 Diaphorina citri
TTTTAGGGGAAAAATTCTAAATTATCGCTCGAGTTGATTAATAAGGAAGTTTTGTACTACGTAGAGACAGAAGTCGGAGTGTGCGAGTGGTAAGAAGTGTGATCTCTGACTAACTGATGAGCGGGTGGGGTGGGGGTTCGAATCCCACTGTTGTCTTTGTTTTTTACATAATTTTATCATTTAAAAATATTTTATGGATAGCCATAGTTACTTTTTTCATAATTTTATAGTTGAAAAATAATAAATAAATAAATAAAATAAAAATATGAAAAATGATTTTGATAAGGTGATAATTTTAAAAGTTGGTTAGGCCTTAGGACCAGTGCTACGTGTGTAGGGATAGCAATCCCGCAGGCTTTTGAATCCCGCGGGATCTCACGCAGGATGTGACCAGTTCCGCGTGTAAAACTGAACAGATATCATTTCTGATTTCAATAGATAATTGATGATTCTCATGAAAAATATAACTGTCCAAATGTATTTTTTTCGTAAAGATCGTCAAAAATAATAAAT
>NW_007423594.1:0-513 GCF_000475195.1 Diaphorina citri
ACATGGATTAAGTCAAGAGCCGCCCAGATCCACATTGTAATAATCTATGAATTAATTATTCTGAATCTGATATTATAATTAAATATCAAAAAATATCGTAACGTCTCCCCAATCCTGATGCCCTGTCTTCAGATCGACACCGTAGGGGTCCCATTGCGAACTCTTATGGTCAGGGCAAAAAAACAACAAACTGACAGTCTTCTTTCCTTTCATTTTCTTCTTTTTATTCTTCTTATACTTTATTTATTTTTGTCCGTCTTATTCTTTTTCTTCAACTCCTGTTTGTTCTTCTTCATCTTCTCGTCTTATTCGTCTACTAATTGTTGTTGTTCTTTTCTCCATACAGAACTTTTTTTTTTTTTGGCTGATTTTGAAAGGTAGAAAAAAAAATTGCGATCTTACGTTGACCATTTTGGAGAATATTTACAAAATAGGACAAACCGTTCGTGAGTTGACTATGCCGAACAAATCAAACTTACACACTATTTTTTTTTTTTTTTTTTTTTTTTTTTT
>NW_007423595.1:0-513 GCF_000475195.1 Diaphorina citri
AACTAAATTAAATTTAGGCATCAATTAAGCTGGTAACTAGTTAGATTTCGCAGGGTTGAAAATAAAGAAACATTGTAACAGAAATCGAAAAATAGAATTTTGCAAATACCTACCTATGATCACAGGTAATGATATTTTTACTTTCTATTATCGATAGGTAGGTAAGTAATAAAGTAAATAATTTACCTATTTAATTACTTACTTATTTATTTTTATTCTCTTTAGATTTGTTTAGCATCTTTTAGTTAGTACTAAGACCAGATGTGTAGGTATTATTTATTACCAATAGATTTATCTACCTATATTTATGTTAAGTTTAAGTTTTTGTATCCTTTCATTTCTTCTACAGTTATAAAAATAAAATTACCAAGTCATTGGTGAAGTATTGATTCAATTTATTTCCTTACACATCGAACACTTGAGTTTTATTCTATCTTTTTTTAAGAGGTTTGACAGAGGGAACTGTAACTGCTATGGTCTTATCGTCCCGAAATAGAAGAGAGAAGGAAGACA
>NW_007423596.1:0-513 GCF_000475195.1 Diaphorina citri
TCTTCCTTCTCTCTTCGATTTTCGGGACGATAAGACCATAGCAGTTAGAGTTCCCTCTGTCAAACCTCTTAAAAAAAATCTCTTTCACTCTTTCAGTATAGAAACTGATAAAAGTTTGTGAAAAGTTCACCTGTTTTCAAGTTTTTTTTTAGTAGAAGACGGTAAAACTAAAGTTCTTTTTAACAGTTTACCAACACAAAAACCATGAATAGACAGGAGAAAGCAGTACAAGTTACTCCTACAAAATCAAGGAGTAGGAAATCAAATTTGTGCGAAGAACCTGAAAAACTGGATGAACTATGTGTGTAGTCAGAGGATTATTGTTACAAAAGATGATAATAAAATAAAAAACAACATTATTTTAGAAGGATTTTTTTTTTGTCATTCTTAAAAAAAAAAATGTCATTCCTTTAAAATCTTTAAATCAATATAGGCAATCCTCATATTTTTCCAAAGTAATTCGTACTATGTTTTGACTTTTATGTTATTCTCCAACTTAGCATTCCCAATAAT
>NW_007423597.1:0-513 GCF_000475195.1 Diaphorina citri
TCGTAAGAGAACAAATAAATAAAATAATACACCCAGGATATGTGGAAGAACCTCAGTAGAAAGCAATTTCACGGAAACTCTTGACAAAAATGCTGAGGATTTACCGATAGTTGAAATGATGCTAAGAATTGTCAGACATCTTGATGAGTTTAGAAATAAACAACATCGAAGTTCTGAAGAAATGAAAGGAAATGGTGTTGTTAAAGATAATGATTCAAATGAAATGGAAAATGAGGATCGTGCTGGAACATCGGATGATATTGAAGTCGGAATGGGGAATAATGGAGAAGATGATATCAGTGGAATGATTAAAGAAATAGAAGATGATAATTAAAGAAATGACAGAATATTATGACAAAACTAGTAATGAAGATTATTACAAAACTACAAGAAGATTATCATTATGACAAAACTCGCAATTAATAAATTTGAAGGAGAATTCCATGCTAGAATACCAGAAACTAATGGTATAATGTTTACTAAGAAAATAACTAAAAGAACAATAGATAATTA
>NW_007423598.1:0-513 GCF_000475195.1 Diaphorina citri
TTTCTTGCCAACTATGTACTTATGCCTACTCTTTGTTACAAATAGCTTTTAGCTTTCATATTGTTTCAACTGGTCCCTCTACGGCCAAATTATTTAGTGCTCAAAGCGTTGTGTGATCCCGATTCGTCCTCAAACCAAACAGGTCTACTTCCTCATTATTTCGAGAGTCACGACAATGTGCTTTGCATGATAATTTTCTACAGGAAACTTTTCATCTATCGCTCTTCGCCGCCTATATTATTTCATAGCATGACTGCGATTAGCTTTGATAGTATGCCCCGTGATTAGGTGGTATGGTATGATTTAGGATTCTTTATAGCCCCGTCAAATAAGTGAAGACAGAACGCCAATTTGTATTTTGGTTAGGTCCCGCTTTTATTATTGACTGACTCCTGAGTAGTTCCGAGTCATCAAAGTGATTATTTTGAGTTGAATTTAGTATTTTAGTGTCGTCTTTTTGTGCTGATGGCTAATAAGCCGACATATTCGTTGGTTCCAGTTTCATTATGTATA
>NW_007423599.1:0-513 GCF_000475195.1 Diaphorina citri
CACCCCGCGGAAAGATAAAAGAAAAGAAACCCCAGAGTGTATATAAAGACCCTCTTAATGCGCCGCAGGCCAAAAAAAAAATTTGGCATGCTGTCTTTCTTTATCTCATCAGTTTTGTGATCTTTCTTTTATTTTTAAAATCCCAAAATTCGTCGCACACCTAAGGCTGCCTCGCAGCTCACAGTTTGAGAAGCACTGTGCTGTACTGTTGTTTATCTTATGGACCTGCTGGTATTATGTTCAGGTGGGTATTACCTTGCAGGGGGAGGAGGAGAGGAAAGAAGAGAAGAGAGGCAGAGAGAAAAGAAGAGAGGGGGGAAGAGAGGGTGCTAGATAGGTATTACCTACCTGTTTTTAGAACTCACTTGAGGGATGGGATTTGTCTAAGGTAGGTACCTGGTAAGATAGGTAGTACCTAGTACCTACTAATTTATGAAAGCCCCACTCAGTGGTAAAGTAGTGGACTGGCAACTCGGAGGGCTTGAGTTTGAGTCCCAGTGGTGTCCTTTTTCT
>NW_007423600.1:0-513 GCF_000475195.1 Diaphorina citri
CCCTACAATAACACTGGTCACTGCTCATTTGTGCGTTTAACCTAACCCTAACCTAACACTGGTCACTGCTCATTTGTAAAAGTTCCTTTTTGCGTTCAACCTAACCCTACAATAACACTGGTCACTGCTCATTTGTGCGTTTAACCTAACTATAACCTAACACCCTAACGCCTAACCTATTGTTGGCGAATAAGAAATTTTTTTTTTTTTTTCATCTTTGTGTTGGTCAACATGGCGATAAGGTAAGATTTCCGTACGGATTTTGTTCCCTCGTACGGTAATGTACGGTAATACACCTGTAAACACTGAAAAGATGGCCGCTGTGTTCATCAGAGTTGTTCGTCGTTCGAAGTATCGTTGATCGTGGAAATAAGAATTCAAAGTTCGTTTTTTAAGTGTTAATCAATAAAATATGTGACTTTTTTAACTTTGCTATTTAAAAACTTGTCAAGGAACACTCCTAAAGCAAGTATCTTCCCTCTTATAGACAGATTTTTGTAATGTCTCACGGAC
>NW_007423601.1:0-513 GCF_000475195.1 Diaphorina citri
GAAAACTTTTTGTACATGTATTCATTCTGTGTCCCTGACATTGAGGTTGTTCTCGACTCCATATCCTTCATTGTGTTTGTACACAATGTACACAAGTTCTGCTAGTCTCACTCAGCAAACGAGGTGGATTCATTATTCTGGGCCACCCCGTACATTACAAATATGATGCTTCTGGACCACTCCGTATATTACATACAAACATGATGCTTGTCATATCTTTTGTTCCTGAACCGATAAGTATCCTCAAAATACATGGGCCTGGAGGAAGTGAAGGGAGATTTTTTACAAAGTACCTTTCCAGTGAGGTTTTTAGCCAGGGTATAATTTATCGGCTCACTGATCCCGATTTATTACCCGACAAATCAGACAGCCCATCCGTTCCTCATAACTCTCTCATAATTGGAACCTTTTTTTTTCGCTGCCTTTCGGATGGTGTTTGTTTTAAATTGACCATTAATGATTTTGTGGAGCGTCCTTAACCCTCTAATACCGGAAGCCTGGATCTCCTGTGAT
>NW_007423602.1:0-513 GCF_000475195.1 Diaphorina citri
AAATCAAATGAAACTTAACAAACTGCTAGGTAAACAGGCCACAGGCCTTCTAGGGACTGAAAAAATGTTGGTCAAATCTCAAACCCTGACTCTACATTATGGTGTTTATTAATGGCTGAATTACATGAGGTCAGTAGGTAGTTCAGCTACTCCACTGCCATCCAGTAACATTGGAATGTTACTGGATACCAGTGCAAGACCAGTAGCTGTATTGCATAGTGGCCTCTTGTTTGGGCACTTAGAGTTGAGTATGGTGAAAATTTTAATAAAAAGTGTAGTTTACTTTTGAGTTTTTTATTATTATTATTTTATTATAACTTAGAGATATCTGTAGCTAAGTACTGAGCTATATCAGTCAAAGATGGAAGAGAGAAGAAAGGACAAGAGAGGAGAAAGCCAGCCAACCCAAGAACAAACCTTATCACCTTATCTGTTTAGAATGAGGTTCATCCTGGGTGGGAATCAAACCTACTGGCGATTACAAAGTAGGCAAACTTGGACATTTAAAAAAAA
>NW_007423603.1:0-513 GCF_000475195.1 Diaphorina citri
GAGAGAGAGAGAGGGGGGAAGAGAGATAGAGAGAGAGAGAGAGAGGGGGGGGAAAGAGAGAAAGAGAGGTAGAGAGAGGAGAGATAATAGATGACAGGGAAGAGGAGGGAAAAGTAACTAAATACAAAATTAATTTTCCTAAACTTTCTCTCTTTTTGTGTTTTTGTTGGAAAGAGGATTTTCTCATCTGTTGCTCCTCTCTCTCTCTCTCTCTCTCTCTCTCTCTCTACATGATCTACCTGTCTATTTTTTCTAAAGTACATAATATGTATTATGTTTTTAATCTGTTGATCTTCATTTTGATCTGAGTGTATCATATTCCTCCCACTTGTAAAATATCATCTTATAATATCCCATCTTGTTTCCTCTTCCTCTCTTTCATTATTCTCGCTCTCTTTTATCTCTCTCTTATTTATATCTTATTTATTCTATTTCATATTTTACTTTTTTGGTTTGCTTTTTGCTCTCATCTCAACCTATTTCATTATTTGTAAAAGTTATTATCTGCACATC
>NW_007423604.1:0-513 GCF_000475195.1 Diaphorina citri
TGATCTCACCACTTTTATAGGCCGACATTTTTGGATAGGAACTTGGCCTTTTTTTTCACATGTGTGTTTTTGTGGGGGTATGTTTTGTCTGTACATACTCTTCCATTAGTCTTATGCGCTGTCCTCCTTCTATTCTGCTTCCTCCCTCTTTCTCCTTCTATTCTGCTTCCTCTTCCTCCTGTATTTTCCTTCTGGCGTTTTCCGGTCTCGCAAATCTTCAACTTAATGTCCACCGTCACTCCTGATTAATGTCGTGGTGGTGTTGTTGTTGGTGGTGGTGGTGGTGGTGGTGTTGTTGTTGTTGTTGTTGTTGTTGTTGTTGTTGTTGTTGTTGTTGTTGTTACTTTGGTGTTTCGTCTTTGTTGTTGCTGTTGTTTCGTTTGTGGTCTTGTCCCCTCCTTGTGGTAGTGTAGTCGTTGTGGTGTAGTGGTGTAGCCCCACAGCTTTATATTTCATCTTACTATATAATATGGATCTTACATATCTAATCTTGAGAAGTAATGTTTTATTTCT
>NW_007423605.1:0-513 GCF_000475195.1 Diaphorina citri
ATTTTTTACTAGGAAAACTAGATTTATCAGCAAGTTTCAATCAGATAACAGTTTGTTAGAGCAGAAAGAAAAAAAGTGGATTAATTAATAGAAAAACCCTCCTAAATAATAAACAATATTTTTATTTGTGAGAAAAAAATATAAAATAGGTCGAGCACCCTTTGCTTCGTTGTCAAAAGATAACAGAGAAGCTTCAAGCTTGTGATGTGCTTGAAGCCTTGAAGTGATGGCAAAGATTTCAAGTACCAGCAAGGTACTAAGGGTATACATACTACATAGGTACCTATCACAAAGAATTCATGAAAAGCAAACTGTAGTTGAGCAGATTGGTAATTCCCGACCTATATATCTTGAGAATCCCTAAGGATTAGATTAAGATCTAGTCCGCAGTGACATAATTGACGATTAATGGTTAATTGAATGAACGATTTGACCTTTGCCGGCAATATGAGGTAGGGACAGCATGACTGTTCACTATTTGAGTAATAACCGCACATTTCAGTCGCGGTAACA
>NW_007423606.1:0-513 GCF_000475195.1 Diaphorina citri
CCGAGGCGAATACAATAGTCCGTCCCTTATACCTTTTTATTACTATTGTAATAATAAAGGAAGGACGGACTAAAAAGCGACTTATTGCCTTCGTTTTTTGAGATGTTGATCAGTTATTTTAAAATTGAAGATATTCCACCAAGTTTAGATCCAATAATCTAGATCTAGAAAAAAAGTTTTGAAATGTCAAACATATTTAGGTATTTGGTAGATGCTATTAGAATAAAATTCTCGTGAGAGATATTTATGAGAAAATGAAGACTTGGATGCTCACTTGCTCAGGTTTCATAATGTTTCAGTAAATTTTGAACTACGAAGTTCTGGGACTTCCGTTGGGAAGGGTGAAATTCAAGTACTTCTTCAATCCAGGTGCTTATTAGGTTGTAGAATGTAGACATTAAGTAGGGGTTCAGAATAGTAGTTAAGATTTATGGCATATTCAACAACTACGCTTTATCAAGAGGGCAGCAACCCTTAGGATCCAGCGTAACGAGGTTAGGGTTGAAGATTGAA
>NW_007423607.1:0-513 GCF_000475195.1 Diaphorina citri
CAATGATTTATCCATACTGAGGTCACCCATTCCTCGTTACTTACAAATCATCTAGATTAAATCGGGGTTAAATCAGACCGCCTTGTGACCGGATTAACTTTCAGGGTTAGAAACCTCAGGATTTCCACGTACAAGGGTACAATGGCGGGTCTAAATGTCTAAATAAAATCGTAATCTAAATAGACCATCTGAGCGTCGATGAATAATTTTTTTCTTGACAATTTCGCTATTTCTGTTATGTATTTCACTTCACTAGGTAGCTGGGTACATACCTTACCTACTTTCCTACGTGCAGTTTCTTAGATTTACCTTCTGATTTTGATTTATACCTAGCAAAGTTGCCTTATTTATACTGTTGATATGGGCTAGAGTTGGACAGTCCCATTACGCTAGTGCTGTTGTAACAAGAAGTTTATTGGGTCACAAAATTAACGTCCCAGAATGGATGCAACGGCACCTCCAAGGCGAAAGTCAACAATTCTCTGGAATCAACTATAGAGGCAGACAAAACAA
>NW_007423608.1:0-513 GCF_000475195.1 Diaphorina citri
ACCAGTGTTACATCAACCGGTGGACTCTAGCCGGTGCAGCGGTTGTGGATCTTATTTTGAAAAAAAAAACTTTTGGATTGATAGATAATTAAAATCAGCATATTTTTGAAATGTATGTTCTAGGATTATCATTAAGACTAGACCAACCTTGATAAATTCTCTGTGGGACTTTTTTGAATTCAAACTTTTGAGTTTGAGGTTCAAGTTGTTCTCACTCTCCTAGTGTTCAAAATTGAGTGTTTCATCTGGTTCAACTCCTCAAAGAACAGCACTGTGAGGAGCAAAGAAGTGGAACATTTCAAGAATGGCCTGCTGCATTTAAATTTTGATCCACTGTTACAGGGCTCATTCACATGAAACATTGAAATATATGGAACTTTATAAAATATCACTAATGAAACCATGTTTCTCCCATGTTCTTGCTTCCAGAAAGTGCTGATATTGACTTGATTGATCCTTTTCTTCATTCACAATGACTTCACCAGTGAAGAGAGCATGGAAACTTCGTAAGTA
>NW_007423609.1:0-513 GCF_000475195.1 Diaphorina citri
TTTTTTTTGCAACTTAAATAAAAGGTTGGACGGTGAACTACAAATGAGTAAATAATTCAGGGTGTCAAAGATCAAATAATAAGTACCTATTGTATTTTTGTCTCTTATCTGTTTAGAGTTGCATGGCAAGATGCTAATCTTGTTTACTGTAACTTAGCTAGACTTTCCTTTTTTTAAGCACTCTTTTAAATTGCACACTTTAAACTACATTTTTTAGAACACTTCTAAAAGCAATCATCTTCCTTTATCTGTTCAGTTTCCATGATAGAAATTTTATCCAAATAGGTAGGTATCTTTATACTGAGAACTGAAGGTTTCTCTGTGGAAGTACATATAAGGCTACACCTACAAAATATGCCTAGGCAATAGGTACCTTACCTAGGTATTAAAACATAATAAAACACTTACCCAATCATTCCTCAATAACTTAGCTACACTTTCCTTTTTTTAAGCACTCTTTTAAATTGCACACTTTAAACTACATTTTTTAGAACACTTCTAAAAGCAATCATC
>NW_007423610.1:0-513 GCF_000475195.1 Diaphorina citri
GTCTTCTATCGATACCTGATGATCTCTCTGATATGAGAGTGTAAAAATATGAGTTGAAAATTGTTAAGAACTTTGTCTTATTTGTAGATTTCAATAAAAATTGTTTGTAACTTATGCGAATATTATCTTTCGTGATATTGTCTGTAGATTTCAAATTCTTTGTAACTCACGCGAATATTTTCTTCTGTCATTTCAGATTCGTAATATTAAGCAACAAGAAACCTCTAGTGATGCTGTACAACAGGGAGAAGTCTCCTCGTCTAAACCTACTGTAATAACAAATGAAGTCCTAGGTCCCCTACTATTAGAGGTAAGTAACAGAATTACAGAACCTTAACAGAATTACAGAACCTATTTACTTAAGATTATGTACAGCCAGAACTTCGTAGTTGATTTACAACCTTACACGGTAAAGTACACCTGAAATAAAGTAGGTACCTACTTGAAGTTAACCAATTCGATCCTCACCTTAATTTCCCAAAGAATTTCAGTCATCCCATAATAACAAATATC
>NW_007423611.1:0-513 GCF_000475195.1 Diaphorina citri
GCCCCGGGCGGGAATCGAACCCGCGGCCTAGCGCTTACAAGGCACACGCACTACCAACTAAGCTAACTAGGCTGGCTAGTTTTCATTTTTTTGAAATTGAATTTTTGAGTTGGATGTTTTAGGTTACCTGCTGAGTAAAAAAGGCGTTGAGTTGTAGATAACCACTTGGTACGTTCAACTACTTGCAATTATACCGGCTACATTTTTCTGGAATATCTGGAACCTCTTATTCTTAAACATACTCTCCTGAGTCTCTTGGGATGAATGGATGATAGATGGTTAGGTACCTACATTGTGGTTACTAATATAAAGACTTGAAGACATCGAACTTACCTACATATAGGTATTACGTTTGAAATTTCAACTGTAGACTGTAGGTAGGTAATTAGTCACGGGGTACCTAGGCTAAATCATAGATACCTACCTACCCTACGTAATATATATTCATGATCTTGGTATTATAAAACAAAGTAGGTAGAGATACCTATATTTGTGAATATTATGATAGATACC
>NW_007423612.1:0-513 GCF_000475195.1 Diaphorina citri
CATATCTGCTTACCCTTCTACTATATCTTCATATACACTGTTCTCTGTTTGTAATGGAACGTATGTTAAGGATGGGGACTTTATCTTTAGCTAATTCGTTAATTACATGCTATCCGATAAGATGTCCATTAAGTGGTGTGCCTATTTGTTGTACAGTGTTTGTCTTGTCTTTTGTTAACAAAGCTAGGAGCTGTAGCTCGTAAATTGCGTTTGGAATATTGTTATGTACCTTCGTATGTGTTGGAATTTCTGCTTTTGAGATCTGCAATTCTGCAGTAGGCTGTTTACGAAAGCTTTCATGTACGTCTTGGAAGTCTAAGATATTGGAGACAATCCATTGTAAGATCAGATGACCCAGCACCTAAATGGGAAGTATTGTGTCTCTTCTCGCCCATCTGATGTCGTACGTCTTAGAAGTCTAAGATATTGGAGACAATCCATTGTAAGATGAGATGACCCAGCACCTAAATGCGAAGTATTGTGTCTCTTCTCGCCCATCTGATGAGAGGCATA
>NW_007423613.1:0-513 GCF_000475195.1 Diaphorina citri
GAATAAATAAATAATTTATTTATAATCATGTTAAAAAACAACAAGCTTCATGTATTTCTTTTGTATCAAAAATAAGTTCGTCAACATGTTTACCGTGATTCCCAATGGTTCACTTAAGTTGACCAACGTTGCACGTGGTTAGCATATGGATGGGTGACGTGCGTCATAAGCGCTAGGTCGCGGGACCTAATCTTTTTAGAATAAATTCCTCCTGTAAACAGATAAGGTTCATTATTGTTTGTTACGTTTAACGAGCTATTTAATTACTTGATTTTTAGCTCAATAAGGTTCATTCTCTTAACGGCTAGCTTTCTCCTATCTCTTCTATTTCGGGAAGGCAAGACTTCACTTCCCTCAATCAAACCTGAAAAACAAGGTGTATTTTCTCCGAATATCTGTAAAATCCATGATATGTATCAGTGTCCTTTAGCTTTTCTTTTCTCAGCCTTGGCATCCAGTTTACTCAGAGTCCTGAAGATGTCCTTCTTCATCACCCTCTGCCTCTGTTGTTTA
>NW_007423614.1:0-513 GCF_000475195.1 Diaphorina citri
ACCACAGTGTGATTCCTCAGCAGGTATGAATGAGATAGATATACCTAGACAATGTAATTATGATATGAACTTGACCCAGAACTCAGTCTGAGACTGTTCAGTGTTCAGTCCTAGAATATAAGTTCGTCTTGGAAGAAAAAAATCATTCATTATTTGTGGTCAGCTATAAATCTGACCACACATAGTCGACGCCTGCGACAGCTTAAGAGCCAGCAATACAAAGAGCTTTTTGTATGATTTCTGTCATTTTCTTGGTTGGTAGCATGGGAGTGCGTCTGCCTTGTAAGCGCTAGGCCGCGGGCTGAATTCCCTTCCGGGGCGGATTTAATCCTAAACAGATAATGTTCGTTCTCGGAGTTACTGGCTTTCGCCTATCCTGTCTTCCTTCTCTTTTCGATTTCGGGACGATGAAACCTTGGACTTATAGAAGTTACAGTTCACTCCAGCACCAAACTTTTATTATTATTATTATTATTATTATTATTATTATTATTATTATTATTATTTAATCTC
>NW_007423615.1:0-513 GCF_000475195.1 Diaphorina citri
TACCTACCATACCTTCTGTCTGGAATTGTTATTATGGCCATTATAAATGTGTTAGTTGTTAATTGTGTTAGTGGAACAATGTATAGATCTACATAGAGAATCTCTCCGCAAAAATTAAATGTCATATGAAATTTTAAAAGCTCCTGAATACGTAATTTATTATTCATGAGCATACTGAATATTAGTTATCATTTCTGGGAAGGCAAAAACCCCAAATCGTATATTTATGTGTTACTGTGATGATGATAATAAGGTTTAAAAAAATATTTGTCATTAGTGAAAGTCATTATTTTTCTATTTCTTGTAGTGCGGTAGAAAAAATCTGGTGTGAACATCACACGACTTTCCTTATCCTATTGAATGGTGCTTATTTGAGTGTTCTTTTACCCTAACTTTTACAATATCTCTAACCGTTTTGTCGCTATAGCTGAAAAACGCCAAAAAAGGTCGAAATCTGTCCAAAAGCGGTCAAAATACCGCCAAGCGCAGCAACCATCTCAACCAAACGTTTTG
>NW_007423616.1:0-513 GCF_000475195.1 Diaphorina citri
AAACGGCGATGAAACACTCGCCTTGAGGTGGGTGGAGGTTGAAAAAGATGAATAAATGTTCCCTGATAAAAGGACTTAACTTGGACTCGAACCATCAACTTCCACAGTCCACTGCACTAACTAGTACACCACTGAAGTTGGTTCTGCCTCAATTGTACTCCCAGTCTTCACCCTTCTGTCCCTCCTACTTCTCTCTCCCAATCTTTACTCTCTCCAAGACTAAACCTTCTTCTCCTTAAATTCTCTTCCTCACCTTGGTTTCCAATTTGTTTCCTTATTCTCCCTCATCTTTTCTTCCTCTTCCTTTGCATTTACTCCCCATGCTCGTTTTCACCCCTTATCTCCCTTCTGAGTCCCTCCCAACGTCTCTCTTCGTTTTTACCTCCTCCTCTTCTTCCTCCTCCCTTCTTCCCTTCGTCTCCCCTTCTTCGTCTTCTCCTCGCGTCGTTCTCACCTCTTCTCCCTCCCATATTCTCCTGAACTTTACCCTCTTTCTTTTACCCCTTCATCTGC
>NW_007423617.1:0-513 GCF_000475195.1 Diaphorina citri
TACATCTAAAAAGCATCTATTAAACGGACTAGTATATCGACTGTAGCTAACATAATCGTTTGCAAGCCTTTTAAAAAGGCACTCAATTTTTTAGATACTTTTGAAAAAAAAGTTTTTTCTGTCCAAATGATCAACTTAGGATGGGAGGAGGTTTTCCTTTATTGATTTGCTAGTGCTTTTTTTATGCCAACATCAATCATTTCCATTCCTGCCCTGTCAAGCAGCATGATTCTTACTCTGGATTTCCTTTTTTTTTTCGCATCTTTTGTCATTGTGTCAACTACTTCCTCAACTTTATCGAGTGCTTCCTTTTACAATTTGTATCCTTGAGGGGTGTTTGACACCGAAACTTTACTTCGTTTGAATGTGTTTAATACCTTTAGGTAGGTACCCACCTAAATTATCTTAAGCAAGTTACAGGGACCTACATGTTACGTGCGTATCTGTACCTTCTCTACGACTTCATGTTCTTCACCCATCTTCATTAATACTGCTAGGGTTCTGGAAGCCTAA
>NW_007423618.1:0-513 GCF_000475195.1 Diaphorina citri
AAACTTCATTTTTTTCTCGTCTACCTTCTCCTGACGTTGTTTCCTCTTGTGCTTTGTCAATTAACATTGCCTCCACAAAGTTCCCTCCGTGAAATTAGCATGTATCTCGGTAGAACTATACTGATTTGAAACAAGAGGTTAATTAGGAATGTGATTTAATGATTTATGCCTATGGAAGAGTAATGTCTAATTTAGCAAAAGCTTGAGCTCTGACTCTAATATGTACCTACTTAGATACTGCTACCCAGATATCCTTTTACTTTTATCGTAATTTGTTTATTCGCAAGTTCCTATCAACTCGTTTAAATGTAATAGCATCAGCATTAAGCACCGTCCACACTGCGTCGATCGATTTCGATCGACTGTAGTGTAGACGGACCTTAACAATTTTACGTTTCTGTTATTAATATGACGTCTCTTTCTAGAATTCCTTTCGTACGTCTACCCTTTTTGTAGGGAATAACATGAGTTTTCTTTCTAAAATAACAAGCCAGTTGGAATAGGTATTATAAT
>NW_007423619.1:0-513 GCF_000475195.1 Diaphorina citri
CCACCCAATGACAATTTTGGTTCTTGAAGTTCTTTTTTTACTTCCTATAACATATTAGTTTTCTCTTTCTCTTGGTCGGGCTGATTAAATAATTAACAGAATCACCAATTAGAAAAGGTTGCACAAATGGAGAAATAAGAGACGCGAATACAACTATTCATATTCATACAAAGAATGAGTCAGGTTGAACTTAGAATCTTAGATAATAAGACAAGTCATACCCAAACAATTGCAGGGTTTATACGCTTTTCCCGGAATGAAATTCCATGACTTTTCCAGAGAATTTCCATGAGTTTTCCAGAAAATTAGGGAACAGAGATAATTAAATACCAGTAAGATTACCCCTTCATTTGAATAAAATATGCAATATGCAGAACGTCCAGGAATATGAGGGGGAATGCGCCGCAGGCCCTTTTTCGGAAAAACTTGGTATTCAATTTGAACATTTTTAATTTTTGACCGGGTGGCAAATTCCATGACTTTTCCAGGTTTTCTTTAAATTTTTACGATTTT
>NW_007423620.1:0-513 GCF_000475195.1 Diaphorina citri
TACGCTCCGGTACTCGATGACGTGACATCAAATGTCCCGAGCAAAGCTCCCTCGCAGGCAACACATTAATGTGTTTGTTCGCATACGTTTCTGCGCATTTCTTTCTGCTCCTCCGCCAGCGTGCTTGCATACTCGCGATAACCGAGCAAAGCTCCCTCGCAGGCAACGCAGTGTTTGTGCGCATACGTTTCTGCGCATCCGCAAGCGTGCTTGCATACTGGCGCTACCTAGCGGACGAAAAAGACAACTGCCTGAAGTCTGACGTCACACATCTATGAACTCTTTCAGTAGAACGGAAAATGAAATTTGAATTTTTTCGAAGTTTTGACCTCAGATTTGGATTTTCACTACTTTTTACATAAGAATCGACCATGCATTTATTATTAAATTTCACCCAATTGCAACTGCTCCATTGAAGTGAAATAGTGTTACATTTATTTTTAAGCGTTACGTTGGAAGGGAAGAGGATAGGTCAAAGCCAGCCGTTCCGAGAAACCCTATCCGTTTAGGTTA
>NW_007423621.1:0-513 GCF_000475195.1 Diaphorina citri
CAACTGTGTCTTGCTTATGTATTCGTAGTTAAAAAGATCCAATGTGCCTAGGCATGTGTTGGATCTTTTTTTATTAAATATTTATTTATAATTTAATTACTATTATTCATTATCTTTCAAGTTGTGTGTGTATACGTATGTGTGTGTGTTTTTGTCTATGTGTGTATATATTTAAGTTCTCTCTTCCAGGATGTAGTTTATTGTAGGTGTAGGTACTATTTATTTTTTGATATTACATAAGACACTTCTAGTTTTTCATTGATTTAACATTGACATTTTCATTGATTTTTTTGATTTTACTTTCATATAATGACTTAAAATCAAAACCACTTCTAGTTTTTCATTGATTTAACATTGACATTTTCATTGATTTTTTTGATTTTACTTTCATATAATGACTTAAAATCAAAACTAGAGCCCGTTCTCCCTTTATAACGTCCCTTTATTCCTTTTTAATATTTAAGTCACACATCCATTTATTGGCCTTGCTCGGCGTAGCTTAACATAGGTGAC
>NW_007423622.1:0-513 GCF_000475195.1 Diaphorina citri
CTCTTTATAAAATATCGGACAAAACGTTATAGGATTGTAGGTTACCCCCTGTATAAATGAAAATTAAATTTCCAATAATAGTCATAATAAATAAATGATTAAAAATTTAAGAGGTGAAGATAAAACTTAGGAGAACGAAACACAAATCAAATCCCCGAACTTAAACTCAACTTCTGTTCTTTTCGGTCACGACCTCAACTTTGGATATTATCCTTACTACTATACGATCATGAGGGTAGCTTTATATTTATTAATTTTAATTTGGTATTATTAATTGATTCCTTCTGGCGTTGGAGATAACACGAGAGTCACCTCAGGGATTAGGTGGATGTCTTGGACTGAACTGTCTGTGGATTTGTTAGCATGTCCTTCACTCAGTTCATATATATTTATTAATTTTAATTTGGTATTATTAATTGATTCCTTCTGGCGTTGGATAACACGAGAGTCACCTCAGGGATTAGGTGGATGTCTTGGACTGAACTGTCTGTGGATTTGTTAGCATGTCCTTCA
>NW_007423623.1:0-513 GCF_000475195.1 Diaphorina citri
AAAAGTCCGCCTAGTTAGCTTGGAAAGTAGCATGTCTGTCCTGAACCTAAGTGCTGGGTTGTGGGTTTGATTCCCATCTGTGAATCAAGAAAAAAACTAGTAGAGGTAGGTACTTATCATTTACTTTATCCAAATATCCATAAATTGCATCATTTTTAAACAAATATACGACTAGTTTGACACAAAAGAATATACTAAACATTAGGTAGACATAAAAATACACTATATTAGGTGGGTAGGAGAATCAGAAAAATACCTCAATAGCGGTTGTAGAAGGGTACCTAATCAAATAAATGAAAGCCAATAAAACAACATAAAAACCACCAAGTTTTTTAAATGTTTTAAAAATTTAAGTACCTCCTTGTAACTTACTTGCAGTCAAATTCCTAAAAACTAATAAAAACATTGTACAAGTATACAGAGAAGGTACCAACAAATATTAAGTACAAGACATAAATAGATATTGTTCAGCATGAAAATCAAGTAGTAAGTACTATGATAGTGAGATTAAAA
>NW_007423624.1:0-513 GCF_000475195.1 Diaphorina citri
CATTTCCCCTAGTAGTTCCATTAAACTCTCTCCCCTGTAGGTAAGTTCAAACAGGGGATCCATATTGGTAACATTTCCTGTAGTAATTCCAACAGCATGTCAAACTCTCTCCCCTGTAGGTAAGTTCAAACAGGGGATCCATATTGGTAACATTTCCCCTAGTGTTTTTTTTTTTTTTAATTAATCAGGGTGTTTTTGTAAAATGTACCCCCCATAATGTATCAAATATATAAGACCTTGGTTAGACTGCGGGGGAAAAGGGACTTTTCAGTCCTATCCCAGCAGGATAAACAAGGTATATTCTATTCTATTCTAATTGAACCCGGGACCTTCGGTGTGCAAGCCTAGTAAACTACCGACTAGACCAAGTGTTCGTTGGGTCAATTACTCACTTACCAGTTCTTGTTGTTACAATAGTTCATATTGAGAGAGATGATTCGAAAGCCAGGTCTGACTAGTACAGAATAGAAAGCGCCTCTCCTGACTGTCCTAGAAGTGGAGGCGGGTAGCCAT
>NW_007423625.1:0-513 GCF_000475195.1 Diaphorina citri
CATTTGAAAATTTTAATTAATGATTTTTATTTGCAATAAATGTCGTTACAATGGAGTTCCATTTAAAAAACTCGATATTATGGTTTCTTTACTTCCTCCGACGCTATGGTTTGGCAACAGTGCTGACGACTACGGCAAAATTTATGGCGTGAAAACTTGGAAGTCGACTTTTTTTACAATGCATATGGCAACAAGGCCGGATTTAGGGTATGAAAATGGCGTTGTCAAATGGAGAGGATAATATTTCAACATTCTGAAAAGAACACACAAAAAGACCACTCCGAGGTTTAGGTGTAGGGACAAACAGCTCTAAAGGATGGGCAACATTTTGAAAAGAACACACGAAAAGACCACTCCGAGGTTTAGGTGTAGGGGCAACAGCTCTAAAGGATGGGTTACTTCTAACAAATTTTCGGAACAGAAGAAGCAAACCGTAAAGTGTCGTCAAATACACAGGCAATCAGCCTAGAAGACAAGGGGAATATTAGTTAAGAATGCCGTTAATAATGAAAT
>NW_007423626.1:0-513 GCF_000475195.1 Diaphorina citri
TTGCGTCCCGCCATTGTAAAAGAACATACGGATTGCGTCCCGAGCTCCCGAGAAAAAAAAAAAACGTTAAGCTGTGTCCACATATAGTCGACGCCGCCGATCAACGAAGTGAAGAGGTGAATCTATGTTGTCGAGGCAGTATACGGTTTCAGTCGACGTCGGCCGACGGCGTGGACTATGTGTGAACACAGCTAACATTTTATGATTTTTTATCTCTCTTACATGTGACAGGGTTCTCCTGAAGGAGCTCTTCCAGACAACAGCTGATCTTTTCTTTCACCGTGAGCTGTTATTATTGGATTCGAGTATAAAATGTAAATGCAATTTCTTTGGGTTATTATGTCACAACTTTGGATTTTTCCCAATATCTCAATAATCCTAACATCCAATGTTTACCTACCATGCTGGCATCGGTCGCTATGAGCATTTACATGCCATAGCTACTCATTTTCCTCACGAGGCTGAGTGGGCCCCGCAACAGCCAGTCACGGAATCAATTATTTGCATGATACA
>NW_007423627.1:0-372 GCF_000475195.1 Diaphorina citri
TTGTATCTCTTTAAAAACTACCATTTTTTCAATTCGATTTTTCTTCAAGTTTCCACTGAAACCTATTGAATTTCTCCTAATAGAAAAGTACCCCTTTTTGTCCTCTTTAATCCCATTATCTTGAATTTTCTGAGAAATCATTATTTACGGAGATACCTATTAACGATACAAAGGGAGAATCCGTCAATTTCCTACGTTACTATGAATCCCTGTCCACCTGTTTCTTGCTATCGCCGAACCGAATTTTCCTCCAAAAACAACACGAACAACAAAACAAGTAACAACAACAACAAAAACAACAACAACAACAACACCAACAACAACAACAACAACAACAACACCAACACCAACACCAACACCAACACCAACACC
>NW_007423628.1:0-513 GCF_000475195.1 Diaphorina citri
ACATCAAATGTCCCGAGCAAAGCTCCCTCGCAGGCAACGCATTAATGTGTTTGTGCGCATACGTTTCTGTGCAGTTCTGTCTGCTCCTCCGCTAGCACGCTTGCATAGTGGCGCTACCTAACGGACGAAAAAAACAATAAAGTCTGACGTCACACATATTTGAACTCTTTCATTAGAACGGAAAATAAAAATTAAATTTTCGACCTTTTACCTACGGTTATTTTTTTGGAGTTTTGACCACAGATTTGGATTTTTCCCATCTTTTTACATAGGAATCGACCATTTATTTATATTTTTTACCCATTTGCAACTGCTCCATTGTAGAGAAAAAACTTCAAATGATGGAAGAAAACAGATTTGATGTGTTATCCTTTACGGACACCATTATCAGCGGAGCAGCGATAGCACATAGAATGTACCAGATCGCGTGGTTGTTATCTGGATGGGTGACCATCTGGACAATCGCGTACTGCTGGCTTTTCCTGGCCTAACTCAGGCTGGGTGAGGTTAGTG
>NW_007423629.1:0-513 GCF_000475195.1 Diaphorina citri
AAGAAGAAGAAGAAGAAGAAGAAGAAGAAGAAGAAGAAGAAGAAGAAGAAGAAGAAGAAGAAGAAGAGGAAGAAGAAGGAGAGACAAAAGTTAAATATTGGAAAAATGCGAAAGAGAACTCGAGTGATTAAATTTTCACCTTTTTCTAGAAGAAAAAATCTAATTTTAACTTTTTTTTTCATTATCCTCTTTACTTAGGTACGTACTTGAACAGCTGCTAAGTCTAATTAAGTCTATTAATATCATTACAACCTGCCTCGGTGGTGTAGTGGTCAAGGCGCTCGACTGGTAAACAGGAGGGCGTGGGTTCTATCCCAGCCGAGGTATGGAATTTTATCCTCAATATAATTTGAGAATTTGACCACAATAACAGTAGTAGCCTATTGCTGGAGTAAAGGGACTTTTCAGTCCTATGCGAGCAGTATAAATAAGCACTATAATGCGTAATCACTTTATTAAGGTACATAATATTACATATGGGAAATAACTTTCAACATATGAATATCTAAATTT
>NW_007423630.1:0-513 GCF_000475195.1 Diaphorina citri
AGTATGAGTGAGTGAGTGAGTGAGTCAGTCAGTCAGTCAGTCAGTCAGTTACACAAGGGGCTGTATATATTTAGGATACGTAAAGCTATAATTTATTAGTAGGTAGTTGTTAGTGTAAAGTAGGTACCTATAAACCTACAAAAGTACAAACCTCCTAACCTAAAGTTTGTTTATGTCTTGTTTATAATTTATAAATAATCGTATACAGAGCCAACAAGTCTTCCTGAAGGCGCCTACATTGTACAGACAGACTATACAGAGGCTGTTTGTAGGATGTTTATTAAGTGTACCTGTACATAGGTACTAGTTATTAAACGATGATTTAAAATCATCTGTTGTTGTTGTTGTTGTTGTTGTTGTTGTTGTTGTAGCGGCTTTAGCTTTCGCCGAATGGGGATAGCAGAATAAAGAAAAGATGTCTTTTTGTAATATACCTACACCGGGGTGATGGTCTCTAGCTCTAGCCATGTTGAATTGGCTGGCTCGTCCTGAACCGCAGTCAACCATCGTGAG
>NW_007423631.1:0-513 GCF_000475195.1 Diaphorina citri
CCTTGTTTTTTCTTTCTCTAATTCTCTCAACACTATGTCGAGGATATTTTCTCTCGTGCTAAAATTTTCTGTTATTGTATTCGCTGAACACTTTGAGTGAAAATATAATGTACGGAGGAGATCAGAGAGTGTGTGTGTACGAGAGAGAGGGAGAGAGAGATCAGTTTCTATGAAAGAAAACAAGTGGGAGAGTTTTGCGGATTGAAGTATAGAAATGGAGGAGTGTTTTAAAAAGTAAGGCAGAGCGAGAGAGACAAGGGAAGGAAGAGAGAGAAAGAGGAAGGGAGAGAGAGAGAGTCAATGTTGAATTACTACTCTGTAAGGTCGGAATTATCTTTTTTTTTCCTCGAATTAAATATTATTCTATTTTAGTTCCTTTTGTTTTCCTTCACCTAATTCTCTATAACTTTGACCGAATACTCTTATGTATTTCTGTATTATAAATCCCTAAATTGGGATTTGATTCCGTTAGAGTTGTTTTTTTTTTTTTTTTTTTTTTCTTTAAACGAAAAA
>NW_007423632.1:0-513 GCF_000475195.1 Diaphorina citri
AAAATCCTTTCTTATTGCACACCTAGACCATAAAAGGAATATTCCTACCAAATTTCAGCTTTCTAGGTGTTGTGGTTCGGGAGATAGAGCGATCAGTGTGTGAATATGAAATGTGAATGAGTGAATGGATCTTGTATTTTATAATATAAGATTCTAATGTAGCAGTAGTTTCATTGCCACGAAATAAAAAACGTCGGTGAAACACTCACTTTTTTCCCTTCTTTTTTAAATCTTTCTGTTTCATCTCGTTCCAGATGTATTCCAGAGTTCGTGATAGACAACCTGTGGTCGTTCCTCTATCTGATTCGTCATCACAAGGTCTACCATCTAGAAGAGGCCGGCACTCCTCTGTTGGAGCCTAGTCTAACCTGTGTACTCGCCTACATGGGAACTAACAGACGCATACGTAATCCACACCTGCGAGCCCGCCTAGCGGAGTGCCTGGAGTGTATGTTGCCCCTGCAACCGGGGGATGAACAGGATATGCAACCCGGCGGACTCAATAGGAACCTC
>NW_007423633.1:0-513 GCF_000475195.1 Diaphorina citri
TGTGGAAAGTGAAAATAAATTTCAAGGAAGAAGATCTGAATACAAGCAGGCCAGAACTGAAAGTGGGCGTGGCGTTCATGATGAGCAGAGATATAGGAAATCAAATGTCAATGTTAGTCAAAATTCGAATGAATCTGATTTCAATATGGAATATGCTTATAGCCAGGAGTCTTCTGGTGGTAATAATGTTAGTATGAATAATTATGTTGAATCTTATAATGTTAATTTATATCGAGGAGGTCACGTATTGAGTCCTGACCTAGGTTAGGACTTGATACCTAGTTTTTTTTTCCTTTCGCTTAGATTGCCTATTTATTATTTCGATTATTTGTATTTCTTAATATCCATTCACTATCTATTTATGTCAGTACCAAATAACAATATTTCTGATTATCTAGGTCCTACAGTGTTACAGTGGAACTGTAACGGGTTTCTTATGCGAAAAAATGAATTTGCATTGCTTATTAAAGATATTAAACCATTAATCCTTTGTATTCAGGAATCTCACCTGCT
>NW_007423634.1:0-513 GCF_000475195.1 Diaphorina citri
CTCAACAGTCTGTTTGAAGGGAACTGTAACAACAAAGGTTTTACCGTCCCGAAATCAAAGGTGCAAGCAGAACAGGGTAAGAGATTGCCAGGCACGCTACCTAAGGCAGGCACGCTCCAAGATAACTAGTATGAGGAGTTTAGATCCCAGCGCAATGAGCTATCTTCTTTTGGTGATTGCTTTGGACTGACATTTGTTTTTTGGCTGCCCTTCGCACTCAACCTTTGCTATTTCTTTGGCAAGGGAAATTTCAGGCTGGTATCCCCCCTATTTTAAGATCCCCAGCCAGTGCAACAGCTCCAATCCTCTCAATATTTTATTTCACGCCACGCCACTGAAAATCACACAAGACTAGAACATTATGGCAGAGGCGGAATGCGTTCCCACTCAGGCAGAAAAATCATTTTCTCATTTGATTTATTTCGAGTGCATTAGAATAATAATAGAAAATTACACAGTGTAGAGTGCGCCATACGTCTATTTATGACCTGAGATCACGGACAAAGGCCGGAT
>NW_007423635.1:0-513 GCF_000475195.1 Diaphorina citri
TTTATCAATTTAATTTATCATTCTTATTCGTATTTATCAATTTTATTCATCATTCTTATTCGTATTTATCAATTTTATGTATCTTTCTTATTATTATTTATCAATTTTATTAATCATTCTTATTCTTATTTGTCAATTTTATTAATCATTCTATTATTACTTCTCAATTTTATTAATCATTCTTATTCGTATTTGTCAATTTTATTAATCATTCTATTATTACTTATCAATTTTATTAATCATTCTTATTCGTATTTATCAATTTCATTTATCATGTTCGAGGTGTAATACGAGTTGTTGTATTCGATTACCTATGTGAAATTTAAGTCAGTCAAACATGGCTGTGAACCAATGAGATTCCGCTTTGGACGTAAACACAAATCTCACAATCTCATTGGTTCAGCCATGTTTGATTGGATTATAAATTTTACATAATCGAATACAACTACGGTTATCGTGGAAGTCTGACAGACCGGAGACCGCAAGGCACAAGGGATTTTAATTCCATTAACA
>NW_007423636.1:0-513 GCF_000475195.1 Diaphorina citri
TTAATAGAGTAGCGACCAGTGGTGGCATTACCAGTGTAAATTGATACGAGTAGATGAAAATTAATAGTAAATGAGGCATTTAGTATTACTGTGGGTATCACCTACCTTTTGTGGGTATCACAGCATTACTAAATTAGTAATGCTGTGATACCCACAAAAGTTGTGAAAAAGCTCTCTGCTATAGGTACCACAAAGATTCATGATTTGATTAATTTGATTCATCATGTCTCTTTAAACCAAAGTCGCGAAGCACCAACACTTGAGATGTCTTGTAAAGTAGCACCGAGGCTGAGGTTACATATGAAACATGTGTGGAACTGTGGCTACACATTCAGAAATAATGATCTAAGAATCCTAAGACAAACAAGACCGCAGAGCAGAAGTAGATAATTCTTCAGAGACCTGAGGTTTTCATTTCTTTAAAGAACTTGTCCTGTGGCGGCCATTTCATTATAATGTGCCCCCATACGATAATTAATTATTACGTAAAACAAACAATACTTACAATAAAAC
>NW_007423637.1:0-1477 GCF_000475195.1 Diaphorina citri
TTTTGATAAATAGGAAATTACACTTTCGTTTGGCCCTTGGTGGCGATTCATAATCTCTTTCCACAACAGGATATCGTAATTTGGCTCACGGAAAGATGCTCTGAGACTTTGTACTAAATCTGAGAAACATGCAAAATCGCGCCGATTTGCCTGATACCAAACAAGTGCAGTATCTTGAAACAGATCTCCAATTGAAGGGAAAATATCGGTCCAACTAAGGTGTCGAGCAATTCTCTTCATGTCCAGCTGATCCAAAAACGATTCGACTGACATTGTACCCGGTTCTCCGGAGAATCGAAGTCTCCATTGATACAGTTTTGGATTGAACGTCGCGGTGTTACTTCTGTTTATAGGATTTGCTAGAACAGATGTCCTCGTTTGTTCTAACCCGCGAGAGGTAGTGTAACCTTCCGATGTCCATGAATTTCTTCGTTGAGGTATAGTTTCATATTCGACACGAGGTTGAAGAGGTTCATTTCCTTGGTCAGGTGGTTGTCGTGAAATCGGAATTATGGGCGACGAGTTATCTCTTGGAGGTTGGTTGTCAGCGACACTGGGGACATTTACTGCTAGTGACTCACTATTGGTAGGTAACGCTACGTCTTCAGGTGCAACTTCATCTGCCCTATCATCTAACGTCCTCAACAGCGAATAGATTATTTGTAGTAGATTTTCCTTCGTTGCCACATATTCAGGATCTTCCGAATTCCATAAAGAAACGCGTGTGGAATAATGGACTAATCTGACATCGAGTCGTGCATACTCGGTAGAATGGTAGCTACCAGTAAAGTTGTCAACCTTTACCTGAAGCTTCTCCACTTCATCTTGGACACGTTTAATTTCAGCTTCACTGACATTGATTGGATCTGTACTTCTTTCTAATGTTCCACTTCGTTCGGCATTAATTAATCTTCGAAGCTGTATTCTTTTATCACTAACCAAGTCTCTAGGATTTCCTTGTCGCAATCGTATCTCGAAATCCAACTCATCTTTAAGTAGATAATGTACGTCGTTAGTCCCTAATTTCCCAGGCATTGTCATGATAGAAGATTTGTTGCTCATTTGTGTCTCTAATCAGTAGGTTATTAATTGTTCAAGACAATCAACAAAATTGTAATAATAAATTTCAAAATTCAACCAACTAAACCAAATCTCTTGAAAGAACAAAATAAACATCAATTCCAAAATTGGAACAAGAATACAAACAAATTCAAAGAAATTTATCACTTCAAATATTTCAAATATAAATCAAATCAAATTAAAGAAATCTGGAGTCATCAGTCAAAATTCCCACTTCAAATACAAACTAAATAAATCTTGAATTCAAAATTACAGCAATGTAACGAAAGTACCATGAAATACAAGAATCAAATAAAATTCCTATACAAGAATCTTATTACACTATGCTTACCAGCTAGCACAAGTGAACTGTCAAACCTCATCGAAGACAAACATAATTATAATAATTATTGCAATT
>NW_007423637.1:9450-10469 GCF_000475195.1 Diaphorina citri
TTATTTGGATAATTGTTATTAAATGACCTTGGTTGATAATTATAACTATTTCTATTATTATTGTGAAACTGATTTGGACTATTCCTCTGCTGATGTCCTTTGTTATGAGGTCCTTTGTGATGACGATCCGTATGTTGATTATAGCAAAGCTCGGGTTCGATTGGACGTATGTTGCGATTACTCTCCCCTCGGTGACAAACTTCGAGTCGTCTGAATGAGGTCTCCAAATCGCGCATAGTTTCGCAGTTGACGAAGTTCAACATCTCTTGATACTTCGGAAGAGCGTTGGTAACTGTGATTGTAATTTGAGTGGCGACTGTCACCTGATCTTTTAGTCTTTCGAATAGCATACGCATTTTTGATAAATAGGAAATTACACTTTCGTTTGGCCCTTGGTGGCGATTCATAATCTCTTTCCACAACAGGATATCGTAATTTGGCTCACGGAAAGATGCTCTGAGACTTTGTACTAAATCTGAGAAACATGCAAAATCGCGCCGATTTGCCTGATACCAAACAAGTGCAGTATCTTGAAACAGATCTCCAATTGAAGGGAAAATATCGGTCCAACTAAGGTGTCGAGCAATTCTCTTCATGTCCAGCTGATCCAAAAACGATTCGACTGACATTGTACCCGGTTCTCCGGAGAATCGAAGTCTCCATTGATACAGTTTTGGATTGAACGTCGCGGTGTTACTTCTGTTTATAGGATTTGCTAGAACAGATGTCCTCGTTTGTTCTAACCCGCGAGAGGTAGTGTAACCTTCCGATGTCCATGAATTTCTTCGTTGAGGTATAGTTTCATATTCGACACGAGGTTGAAGAGGTTCATTTCCTTGGTCAGGTGGTTGTCGTGAAATCGGAATTATGGGCGACGAGTTATCTCTTGGAGGTTGGTTGTCAGCGACACTGGGGACATTTACTGCTAGTGACTCACTATTGGTAGGTAACGCTACGTCTTCAGGTGCAGCTTCACCTGCCCTATCATCTAACGTCCTCAACAGCGAATAGATTATTTG
>NW_007423638.1:0-513 GCF_000475195.1 Diaphorina citri
AGGACAATGTATTGATGCTTATTGTTCCAATGTCCAGATGTTGTTCTTTGGTATTTGAGGAGAATGAAGTAGGAACATTAATTTGCACAAAACATTTATCCCATGCTCCTGTAGCTGTACACATTGTAAACAAGACGAGATCCAGGCAGATGCCAAGGTTTGTGGATTGAAAGTTTCTGTTAATGACATGCAAACTAAACAGAAGATGGATGTGCATTTGGATATGTAAATGCTGCGGTTTGACAACATTACGAGCTCTGAGAGGATGCGATAACCTTAACTCTCTTGTACGTTGACTTTGAAGTTGGAGCTTAAATAGGAAAACACATGTTTATTTACATATTGTAAAATACAATGGATCTCTCATGTGGAGACGTATGGACATAATAGGAGATGTTTGGTGATCTTGACTGATGTATCATGGGATCTGAGAATACCGAGTGGCCAATTTAAATAATGAAAATCATTCCAAAGAAGAATGATAGTCAAGTATCCACTCATTGAGAGAATATT
>NW_007423639.1:0-513 GCF_000475195.1 Diaphorina citri
AACCTTAAATGTCGACAATTTATCTCAATTTTGCGCTCTCTGATAGTTGAAAGAGAATTCCTTTTCCTGGTTTGTTAATTGTCTGAAGGGCACTGTTCCAAAACGATTCCGTTCTTTAATTCAGAGGAGATAGAGAGGTAGGTACATAGGCGGTACATAAATACGTAGATAAATATCTACAAAAGTACAAACCTATACTTCATCTATTTATAAATAGATCGAGAACTTTTTTAGGAAGTCAGGAATTTGTCATACAAGGTAGAAGTCTGTAGTAAAGTAAATCAGTACCTAAGGTGAAGAGAATGGTATTTGTGGAAGAAAATTTCACCAATTGTACCCCCTCTGGCTCGAAATTTTGGAAACCCCTATTTTTTGTTCAAAGAATTCATCATGTATTTCTAAAGATTTTCATTGTAGAACTGTTAATGGAACATTGTAAAACATTTTGTTGTTTTAGACGTTCGAAAAAGCTCTGACTCTTGGCTTCCATTCACGATTTTGAATTTTTATTTA
>NW_007423640.1:0-513 GCF_000475195.1 Diaphorina citri
ATCCTACAATGCTGCAGTGAGCACCAAAGTTGTGACATAATAACACAAAGAAACTGCATTTACATTTACATTTATTTTTTGGTCGACAAAACTCTCAGAACATACATTTTTTTATATATATAAATGGTATACCCATCCGTATAAGTAGAGCTTGTGCCACAGATGGGGAAAGCTGGGGATGGGATTACTTCAGCTTGAGACAAAAAGAAGAAAAAATAACATTTCATGTGAAGAATGAAGATCTAAAGAATGAATTGCCATAGACCTGAGCTGTTTCCTCGTCAGTCGACACAAACTTGAGCTATTTTTGCAAAAGTTTTAGACGAGGAGGATTCAGCTCTAGGTTTATTGAGCTTGTGAAAGAATTGTTGGATGAAATAAAATAAAAAAATATAAATATATAAATAATTATGTACCTGGCAGTCGAAATCATATTCCGAGCGCTGTGGTGGGTGAGTGGGTTTCATTAGGTTGAACAGCTGTAGTGCCACTGACCGGTCGAGTGAAGCGAAG
>NW_007423641.1:0-513 GCF_000475195.1 Diaphorina citri
CTCCACGTAGCTACATACTATGGTCCTCTGCCGATGTCGTCAGAAAAAGACACGAAAGTACTTTAGTTTTAATTAAGATATTGCTCATCTATTTCCTCCTGATGGATGAATTGAGTTTTGATTAGAAGTTATAGGTACTGTCCTTTCGAAGCGTTGCGAATCAAGAATTGAATTATGATTTAAATAATAGAAGGTTTAATATGGTCTTGGTCGACATTAAGAGAAGGAAGGTAGTGATATAAACTTATAAACCACTCATGTTATTAGATATATTCAGCATCTCCTAATTTGCTTTCATTCACCTAATAATTAACACTCGATAAATTGAGAGTCAAATCATTTGCCAGACAAAATGACGAGTGTCTCGAGATTACTCGAGAAAAATTGTTGTCGTTTACATTAAGTTATCAAGACGAATCTGTGATCAAAGATTTACGAGTAGATTTTCTCAGTTTCACTCGTATCCTTTCTTCTCATGAAATACTATGAAATTAATGCAGTGTTTTTGAATTT
>NW_007423642.1:0-513 GCF_000475195.1 Diaphorina citri
TTCTATTTTCCCAGGAATGTGGATCCTCCCATCTGGTATGACACGGATGTTAAACTGTTCGAGATTCAAAGGGTTTAAGCATTACATTCATTTTCTTCAGTTCATCTTTAAACTCTGATTCAAAACCAGAGGTCATCATGATGAAAATTCCCTCCTAAGAAACAGCTAGCGTCAAAACTGTAAGTTGGTAAGTTCTATGTTGGGAAGTCAATTCTGTGTTTTATGTTGTGCCTGAATGGGCAGTATTATTTTATCTCTTCTCGCGCCCATCATCTGTTGAGGGGGAATTCAGTTCTGTGTTCAATGTTATGCCCAAATGGGCTATATAATTTTATCTTTTCTCGCTCGTCTGGTGAGGGGCATACTGTATAGGCATGCTACGACACAGACCACGAAATGAAAATGGCAATGAAACAGTGTTCTTTTACTTAAATGTAAAACCTGCTTCAGGGTTTCCAGTGATTGTCTGACTACTGTGTTCCATATCCTATGTTTATTATTAAACAACCCACC
>NW_007423643.1:0-513 GCF_000475195.1 Diaphorina citri
TAATAATATCATTATTATTATCTGATGTACATAGATAAGTGTCCATTTAAGATATTTTTCGAAATGTAGGTACATACGAGTATACCTACTCATTAAATTAAGAAAGTTAGATCTAAGATCTAGGTAGGTACCTACATATAATATTTATGTCACAAATGTAGCTCCTCGATTTACTTTTTTTTTAATATTATCATCTCTATTTATTTAATTTTCTAACTGCACCATTCCCGCTCCATCTTCACACTTAAAAAAAAATTACAACTTGACTGGGACTCGAACCACCAACCACCAGATTGAGAGGTTGATCGAGTTAACAACTAGGTAGGTATTTATCTCGATCACTAGTTACTTTAATCATAAAAAAAGCCCTGGATTTTATCTCTTCAGTTATAAGAAAACAGTTCAAACCACATCTAATAAGAGTTTAAAACCCATAATAAACCCCAAACCTGCAGTCATTATCATGATAATAAAACAAGTTCAAACTCTCTTAGGAGAAAAATTCCTTGGGAA
>NW_007423644.1:0-513 GCF_000475195.1 Diaphorina citri
AAAACCCAGAGAAGCGAGAAAATAGACCATTGTATTCTGCGCCAGCGAGATCAATATAACCGATCTAAGTGAGTTACTATGTAGTGGAACCCAGTGGAGTAGTTTCAACCAGGAGGCAGATCAGCACTAGGAGATATTCAGAGAGAAGGAAAAGGAGATAACAATAATTTTACATATTAAAGACATAGAAAATTACTGTTCAAGAAAGATATACATATGATCAAAATAGAGGATGCTTTAGTAAAAATTGGAGGGCCAAGTGAAAATCTTACGATGTACCTCATCCTCATATCTGTATGCAATAAGTATCAGTAACCTATGCTTTCAAATCAATTGAATTCTTATTGGTTTCCGTGAATTCTGAAAAACAATAGTGATCTATTTCTCGTACAAATGTTTAGAAGCTGATCTTATTAACTTCGGGTCTGACTCTCCCTCGGTTTCGATACAGATACATGATCCAGTTCGAATAGTATTCAGATCGTTTCAGGTTTGCTCAAAAACAATAGATCA
>NW_007423645.1:0-513 GCF_000475195.1 Diaphorina citri
GTTGATGATGATATTTTTGAAGAATTTATTGAATGAGGGCTAAAAAAGACGAAAATTGAGTTTTGAGGAGCTTTTTTTCTTCTTCTTCTTCTTCTTCTTCTTCTTCTTCTTCTTCTTCTTCTTCTTCTCCTTCTTCTTCTTCAGAATCTTCAGACCCCTATTAACAACATTGATACCTATTAGTTTGCATTTTTTGTTTGGGATAGCTACTTTTTTTTTTGAAGAGGTTTGACAGAGGGAACTGTAACTGCTATGGTCTTTTATCGTCCCGAGATCGAAGAGAGAAGGAAGACAGGATAGGAGAAAGCCAGCCGTTCCAAGAACGAACATTATCCCATCAGGATAAAATCCGCCCCGGGCGGGAATCGAACCCGCGGCCTAGCGCTTACAAGGCAGACGCACTACCAACTAAGCTAACTAGGCTGGGCATAGCTATACTTATATGATGTATGTAGAGTGTATAGTGCATGAATGCTATATAAGGTCTTTAGTGACATGGACTTTACCCTCCAT
>NW_007423646.1:0-513 GCF_000475195.1 Diaphorina citri
TTTTTACATTAGATATTAGGGGTTCAAAACATAATAATTGTTATTATGTACATACCTACATATAAATATTTTTTTTTTCTCATTCTTGTTGTTTTATTATTAGTATAACTATTTTATTTTATTAGTAACACTTTTATTATTAGTTACCTACTTACTAGATGGGTATAAGTAAATAAGGAACTTAGTTTTTTTTCCTTTTCTTAGTCAAAATATTTTTATTATTGGGCAGGCAGATTTTGCTTTTTCTTTTATTTAGTTTAGTTTATTCTCTTTTATTTAGTTTTTTTTCTTTTTCTTTTTCTTTTCTTTCTTTTTTCTTCTTTTTCTTCATTTTCAGATTTTTTGTTTTCGTTTTTCATACCTATTCTTTTTACTGTGTTTGTTTTGATATCCATTTACTTATTATTATTTTTATTTTTTTTATTATTATTATTTTCTCTCTCTCTCTCTCTTTCATAATATTTACTCATACTTTATTAGATACTATTTTACATCTCATCTGGCTGACACAAC
>NW_007423647.1:0-513 GCF_000475195.1 Diaphorina citri
ATATACCTAACTCCGAGCAACACAAATCAAGTTAGGAATTTTTAATCGTGTTAAGCATACTTACCTACGCTTATTTACTTAAATTTTATGACTTGACTTGGACTCGAATCATCAACCTCCAGATCCGAAGTCCAACACGTAAACCACTGCACAACTGTGTTTGGCCAAACAAGTCAAGTTATTTAAAAGCACGTCATAATTTTTAGGTGTAGGTTTTTTTTCGAGGTAAGGGAGGTCTCCGAGGGGGAAAAGGAACATACCAGCTTGTCCATACGGGGTGGGCCGAGTGTTTCCATATCCACCTCCTCCTCTGACTGGGCCTCCTCCATAGCTTTGTTGTTGATAGTCGGACGAGTTGTTGCCACCTCCAGCACTCCAACCTCCACCGCCAGACGCACCTCCTGATCAAGCACATAATACAACAAGGTTAGAAGAAGAAAATGAAGAAGAAGAAGAAGAAGAAGAAGAAGAAGAAGAAGAAGAAGAAGAAGAAGAAGAAGAAGAAGAAGAAGA
>NW_007423648.1:0-513 GCF_000475195.1 Diaphorina citri
AAAATAGGTAGGTACATAAATACTGATTTTCTTTAACCAAGATCAAAAAATTCCCGGAGGGACGGGCCCCGCTTGTTACTTATTGAGCTCGTCCAAACCGGTAGGTAATAGGTATAGAGAGGCATTTTCGAATTTTGGTCATTTATTTCCTACATATTTCATAAGTAGGAATTGTGATCTTGTTTATTTATAATTTATAAAGCCTGGTGAGAGTGAGACAGGAGGACAGGAATAATTTACTATCTTTGGCCAAAAGTTAGCTATTTTTTCCTTCTTTTTTATGGCATGAATATGCATGTCATTACTTACAATAAGTTGTCTGGAATCTTCTGGATCAGAGTAGGTAATAGGTAGGAGTAAATACATAATTATGTACCTACCTACTGGACACTCTTTTGATTAAACTTTGTTTTATAATATCAATAATTATTGTAAATACAGAGTGTTTCAAAAGTCCGGGGACCCTTGAATATTTTTTGAATGGCTAAAGATGGGAACCTGAAATTTGACATA
>NW_007423649.1:0-513 GCF_000475195.1 Diaphorina citri
TTGTTTTATTCGTTGTCTTTTCTTCTACTTCTTCTTCTTCTTCTTCTTCTTCTTCTTCTTCTTCTTCTTCTTCTTCTTATTCTTCTTCTTCTTCTTCTTTTTCTCCTATTTGTTTTCGTTCTTCTTTTCTTTCTTTACACGTTCGCTTTTCGAGAACAATACAAGTACAGTCAGTGGTCCTTTCACTACTAAGGTGGTCGAAAGAAGAAGGGATAGATGTTGGGCATGAACGACTGTCACAAATGAGGTTCCTCAATTGAAGTAATTTTGTAAATGTGATTGAAAAAAAGTATAACGAAAAAGAAAATGTCCTTCTGTACCCCTTTCGCATTATGTAGGGACTGACTGCGGGAGTAAAGGGACTTTTCAGTCTCATTCTGGCAGGATAAACAAGGTATATTCTATTCTATTCAGTTACCTCATGACACGTTCTTTTGCATCCAGCCTATCCAAGAACGGAAAATTTTGGCTAGAAAATTTCCGCCCTAGTCGAGATTCGAACCGAGCACCTCC
>NW_007423650.1:0-513 GCF_000475195.1 Diaphorina citri
CTGTTTCGATTTCTTGCTACAAAATGGAACAAAATGTCTGCTTTCAGTCGAAAATGGAGGCGTCATATCCACAATCCCAACCAAACCCATCCCGACCAGTAATTATGTCAAACACTGTGATCAAAGAAGAAAATTTCCCGTCCTGTACAAATTAGAATTCCAGGTAAGGTGGTAAGGAGAACAATGATATACTGTCGTAGGGATGATATTTAGTAACAAATATCATCGCTACCAGTAGAGTCCTCCTTCAAGATTCAATGATCCCAGTCGGAGGAAGCAACACAATCTTATCCGAAGGTTGCATTCGCCAACTCAGATAGAGGAGATCATTAGACCTAGAAGTGGACGTGGCCGCCAAATAAACAAACAGTTTCGAGCGTGTGTACCAGAGCAACCAAAAGACATTCTGGGTTAGAAGTCGGCTGAGGGAACAACGAGTTAGGAAATAAAGCCCAACATCAATTAGTTAAGATAAAGTAACCAGTTTTGTTCAGTTTTATTCTCCAAGTCTTC
>NW_007423651.1:0-513 GCF_000475195.1 Diaphorina citri
ACTAAAAAGTCCCTTTACCCCAGCAGTCTAAACAAGGTCTCGTGTATTTTATGGGTTTAACATTTTACAATGCATAATATTATTACAATGGACCTTGCTTAATTATAAAAAAAGTGTAGCTTTTTTGACTCTGTAGTTATCGCCTTCAAATCCAGTAGATAAATAGGGATCAGCGCAGCCAAACCCTAACCAGCTTGGATAGCTGGAGGTTACAAAGGGTTAATCATACTTCAAAGGAAAAGCACAGGTCTTCGTGATGGTTGACTGCGGTTCAGGACGGGCCAAGTAATCTTGTCCAGAGAAAATTGAGCCCTTCGGTGCAGCTACACCACTACAACAACAATTGAGTAGATGAGAGTTTTGATTTCAGTTGGGAAGGAGAGGTGGCTAGTCTCCTTTCCCAGTGTACAGCCCCAACAACATTGATGGTTGGGAAATCATAGGGTTGGCCGATCATAGGGATGGTTGGGAAATCATAGGGTTGGTCGATCTTTGGGAGAATGGTTGACCCAT
>NW_007423652.1:0-513 GCF_000475195.1 Diaphorina citri
AGAAGATTACGGCCACCAACACGAATGACCCGAGATTTGTGGTCCAGAAGTATATTGGTAAGAAGAGTTTACAGCATTTAGTCAGTAAAATTGTATCAGGTAGATTGGCTCTGTGGCTCCAAGAAGGGATAAGAGCTTTAGGATTGGCTTTGAGAGAATTCCTTAGTGAAAACAGGGAAATTTCGTAGACCGCATTGTCTACATTTCATTTAATGTGTCCGTATACCGGTTTCATTTTACGGGAACCAGCCGTGCGGTGGACGTTAGACACACCTTTATACATGCGCTTTCAACTTTCTATTTTTGTTGAAACTATTTCTCTATTTCAGAAAGGCCACTCCTCATTTACAACACCAAGTTCGACATTCGCCAGTGGTTTCTAGTTACCAGTGCTTATCCTCTGACTGTGTGGATGTACAAGTAGGTATTGACTCTTTACTCTCAATTTATTTTATCATTATTGCTTTGGATTACGTACAAACCAAGTTGTCCTTAAGGCTGGAAAATTCAGCC
>NW_007423653.1:0-513 GCF_000475195.1 Diaphorina citri
TCGCGTATAATATCTCTAGTAGCGCGGTCAAACTTTCTTGACTTGGCGGGGCGGAGCGCTACCGCGCTCCTTAATCTTATCAAGTTATCATTATCACTGAACAGTCTGAACAAATCTTCAATCACGTGCAATCTGCATTAATCCTGTATCTTGGACGCATCCTCTTTCCCAAGCCATTCAAGGTAAATCTCTGAGAACTTGGAGAAGTTGTATGTTCAAATGCTTCCACCACAGCTAATGGCTGATGGGGCGCTGTTTAATTAATTACCAATTGAATTGCTTATGCACGTAAATGGTAGGAATACCTGAATGGTAAGAAGCTAATCTGTGTTGAATGTAGAAGCTAAGGTAATTTATTTGCTTGGTGAATGTTAAACACAATTTCAAATCAGTCGTCTTTATACGGACAAAGAATCTAAGAATCTAGGAGTGTAAACCTAGGCCGTAGACTTCAATTGAGTCAAAAATACAAATTTTCTGTTCTTTGTTTGGCTCTCGATTTCAACTATGTAG
>NW_007423654.1:0-513 GCF_000475195.1 Diaphorina citri
CCGCCCTGAGCCGCCCCGGCGGCTTTGGCCCTGTCGTACGCCTCTTGGGATACGTTGATGGGCGCCTTCCAGGGACCTGTGGTGGGAGGAAGAGAGGGAGTTAGATTAGATTTGTATTTAATTGTAGACAAAATCGCTGATAAAACAGTCGTTTTTAAAAGAAAAAAGTGTGAAATCCCTCAAAAATACCAAATTCTGATCAGAAGATCGATGCCAAGATTGTAACTCCAGACAGATACGAAATCCTGTTTGATCCTCAGAACTATGACCCGACCGCCAAGTTGTTCGTTAGGCAGAGTCCGTATTGATGTTGGTAAAGTTGTGATATATTAACACAAAGGAAAGGCATTTATTTTACATTTTTCACAACTCTTAGAATCCTTCTTGCACTCACAACGTCCCTCTTAAACTCGCCGCATTTCCTCTCTGAAAGGCTAGGTAATAATAATAATAATAGTGCTTATTTATACTGCTCGCATAGGACTGAAAAGTCCCTTTACTCCAGCAGTAGGC
>NW_007423655.1:0-513 GCF_000475195.1 Diaphorina citri
CGCGAGAGTTGTGCGAGCCAGACAGAAGGTAGCGTCGACTAGCAAGTCGCCCCGCGCTCTCACTCGCGGAAAATACTTAGGTGAGTAAGAAAACTTTGAACTTGTGTTACTTGCAGTCGTAATGAAAAAAAAATCGAAGTTCTTAAAAAAAATTTAAACGGAGAAGACCATCTTGGTCTGACTGGGTTACCTTAAACAGGGAGTACACCACCTTAGTCTAGCTAAGGGACTTAAAACAGGGAGGATACCAGCCTGAAATTTCCCTTGCTAAATAAATAGGAAAGGTTGTGTGCGAAGGGCATCAACTCGTAAAAATTTTGTAGCCAAAAACAAGAGTCAGCCTAAAAGCAATCACCCTAGGACTGATTGGGAGGGTGACGAGAAACGCCGACCCCGTCAAGGACAAGAAAAAGCGAAGAAAAAGAAGAAGAAGACTTATCTAGGCGCACGGCAGTGCGCCAGGCCAAGTTCCGGCCTGAGCACGCCAGTGTGTATATTACACGAAGCATTTCG
>NW_007423656.1:0-513 GCF_000475195.1 Diaphorina citri
TAAAAACTGACCATCGAAAATTTGACCCGATTACATTACTTTCCTTCCTATAGGATAAGGAAAGTAAAAAGCTGAAAAGAAAGCAAGAACAAGGTAGCAGGTCTGTATAGGATATAAAAATTTTTTTTCCAAGAGGTTTAATAGAGAGAACTGCTGAGGCCTTATCGTTTCGAAATCGAAGTGCGAAGAAAGACAGGATAATAGGGAAAGCCAGTCGGTCCGAGAATGAGCCTTAAATCCACTCAGGACGGGAATCGAACCCCCGACCGACCGCTAAACGCTTAACGCTCTACCAATCAAGCTAACTAGGCTGGCAACCTTATTTTTGCTCTCATGAAAACAAGTAAAAACATACCTACCTACATAGGGACTTTATGCATAGGCTTGCCAAATATCCAAAATGTCGATTCGAGACGCCAATCCGCGAACATAATTGCCAAATCCGCGAACATAATCGCGAAATCCGCGAACATAATTGCCAAATCCGCGAACATAATCGCGAAATCCGCGAAC
>NW_007423657.1:0-513 GCF_000475195.1 Diaphorina citri
ATAGGCCTATAACTACCTCTATTTATTGTTAAAATCCCTCTGTTCCCTACGTCACGTCATGTCATCAATAATAGATTTCCCCCCTCTCTAGGTAGGTATTTCACCACGGATTCCAGAAAAAACTATCAATCCTAAGCCACTTGATCGCAACTCGGAGTTCTGGGTTTGATTCCCGAAAATACCCATTTTTTCCTTAGCGAAGATCGGGACCAACACTGGTGTTCCTCCAGAGGTAGAGAGGTATTATCAGAATGCAGGTTTACAACACCCAATAGGTTCCCTGTAGAATTGATTAGGTACCTAAAGCCTGAAGGTATTAAACGTGTTATGGCCGCTGGCTGAAGGGAAACTTGAAAATTTCTACGAGTTCCTCTCCCTTGGATGTCCAAAGTTGAAACGCATAGAATACTTCCTAATACGAAGACGCTCTACAAAACTAAGATCTTTGAGCATAGGTACTTCATATGAACAAGATCTTTGAGCATGAGCATACTTCATGTCTTCATGATATCA
>NW_007423658.1:0-513 GCF_000475195.1 Diaphorina citri
GACACATCTGTCGATGGGTTTATAATGGTCAAATTTTCAACGGTGAAAATGCTGCAAGATCCTCAAGATAATAAAGAAAGGTAGTCAGTACATACCGTAGGTTCAGGCCTGCGAAGGGCCAACTTTGTACCGAACATAAAAGACATGATACTCGTTCAGTTATTCCCTGTATAAAACACATACATTTCTGTATTGTCATCTGATGCAAACAGGATATTCTGGGAACCTAATGCAACGTGTAATATAAGCCCGGAGGAATAGCGGTACTTGAGAACATATTGCAATAATTGATTAATTGATCATTCCGTACACGATGTGGTTTAGCAATGATTCTTGTACCTGCAGATACAACATCCGATTGTGTATTGATCCAATCGGGATTCAGGATATGCGACCATAATATTGATATTGTCAACAGATATGTAGGTATCAGCCTATAGGCCAGTGATTTCCAACTTCCATGTGTATGCGGGCCACATGCTACATTGGCAGGTACTTCGCGGGCCACATACA
>NW_007423659.1:0-513 GCF_000475195.1 Diaphorina citri
CCTAATTTGCTTCTCACTTGGGACTAACAACCCAAACAAAGACTCCGTAAAAACTCCGCCTTTGTCGAAATTTGAACCCAGGGCCTCCGGCATGCAAGCCCATAATCCGACCACGATGTTGTAGAATCGAAGTAATCGTTTTCCAGTTCTAGAAATAATATCCGGGGGTGTGTTCGTAGTTAGAACACCTACTGTCGAAATTTCGTTGTTTGGAAAAATATATATTGTTCCAAGAAATTATCTAAGAGGCGTTGTAGAATATGGGTCACAAGTCAGTATGGTTTGATTCGTTTTACTTCTGTTTTCTTTCACTATTGGTGAAATAATGGACCAGATTTGGTACACAACAACACAATACGTGTAATGATAATAGTGCTTATTTATATTGCTCGCATAGAGCTGAAAAGTCCCTTTACTCCAGCAGTAGACTATTACTATTATTGTGGTCAATTTCTCAAATTATTTTGAGGATAAAATTCCATACCTCGGCTGGGATTGAACCCACGCCCTCCT
>NW_007423660.1:0-513 GCF_000475195.1 Diaphorina citri
AATTTCTTAAGATTTCCGGGTGCGATTCCCGCTCAGGGGCGGATTTTATCCTGAACGAATAATGTTCGTTCTCGGAACAGCTGGCTTTCTCCTATCCTGTCTTCCTTCTCTCTTCGAATTTCGGGACGATAAGACCTTAGCAGTTATAGGTAGTTCTCTCTATCAAACCTCCTGAAAAATAGAAAGTAAAAAAGTTCTTGAAATTTTGACAACTTACTTCGTTCGTGCAAAAATCCTTTTTACTTTTTTCGAAATCACTACCTACATAATTTTCACTGAAATAATATTTATGTTGGGTTTCAACGGCCTTCTTTTTACCCCCCAACAGCCTCTTAGCATCAAATTAACAGGCAGTTAGCTTAACTTTAACTGTATTTTATTATGTGACTATTCTAGGGACTGAAAAAGTACGAGTGAAATCCACAATAGGTATTACTATGGTGAGCACTAACGGTTAATTTTTGACAGTCGCTCTAAGAACGGCACCTCGCGAGGTATGCGAACTTGTTTACA
>NW_007423661.1:0-513 GCF_000475195.1 Diaphorina citri
TAAAACTTGGCAATAATCTTCAAGACTTCAAGATAAAAATTCGGACTTTTTGGGGACAAATTTTCAGAGTGGCTCCATCAATTTGTTAATCTTTTTTTACACCCTGTAGGTATGTATATAGTGTAAAACATTGGCTCTACATCTTCTCTTTACAAACTCTACATCTACACTCTACAAGATTTACTAAACAATAGATTAGCTTTCCTATTGTTTAACCCTCCTCTTTCTCTCTAGCAAAAAAACAGAGGTCAAAACTTAAGCTGGCAAGTTGCCCGCCACCCAAATTTATTAACTTTTAGCAGGAATTGCCTCACACCCACACGTATGGTTAACTGTACATTGTATTATATACAGAGTTATTTTAAGGTTATTTTCTGGTTTGGGGAAATTTTGATTGCGTATTTTTGCAGGCAAGTACTGGAGGATTTTCAGTTATAGTATTGAGGAAAGAGAATAATTTCAAAATGAATGAAAAATTGGATCGTTCGCTCAACTATGAGGAGTGCAAAATTA
>NW_007423662.1:0-10536 GCF_000475195.1 Diaphorina citri
AACAGGTTGTTGGAACAGATCAACAGAGGCCTCTATACACCTCGTATCAGGTGCTCTATTGCAACAGTAGTTTTATTTGAGAACTCAAATCTTACAAAACAATCAAGACAAATGTACAAAATGTCAGAACTGTCTATCTCTCGAGTTTTTAAAGGTTTTAGTCTTCCCAGCTCCACTTTCCGAGGTGAATATGGCCTGAACACCGACCCTACCACCTCAAGGTATAAAGGGCATATTGTGTTTCAACTTCATATGGAAGTGTATGCTGGAATTCTGCGTAGCCTTGTAGTCACATAGGTTACATTCATATGGTTTCTCGCCAGTGTGTTTCCGAACATGTTTCTTGACATCACCCTTATGCCGAGACAGATACGGACATACAAAGCATCGATACATGATCACATTGCGTCTGTCGTTGAGATAAGCAATACCCATGACCGAACATTGCGTCGAGTGTTCAATAAGATCTCCTATGTCACGAGAACCGAATCGGTTGCAATGGTGGCATAGAAAATCTGAAAACGTCCAAATGAAGCTTGATTAAGTTGATTCACATGTACGACGGGGAATGGGGAATAGCTACCGGGATTCCAGTCATCATGACTGACATATCTGAATAGCGCAAAATAGGACTGGGGTAACTCTCTATCCTGGATATCAAAATAAATAACGTAACTTGCTCATCAAATAATGTATTTACTTTTGATTGAACAAATACTTAAATAAGACAAATAAATACTATCAAATAAGGCTTTCAGGGATGCTCTCGTTTCGTGAGACATCTAAGGTAATAACTTTTTAATCATGCATCCCTGCCATTAGATTTACTCGATCAATTCATAACTTGCCATATTTAAGTGGCAGTTCCGGACCCAACGATTGGGAACTATTGGAAAATGATTCCCTCATCGACAGCCACCTCGACCGTGGCCTCCTGTGTCTTGAGGAACTCTAGCCGGTGTTGTTTCTTCATATGGTGTAGCGCTCCTGAGATCTGCTTGAACCGTACATCACATACCAAACACTCGAACGGTTTCTCGTTCGTGTGTTTCCGGATATGTTTCTTAAGGTCGTACGCGTCACGTGCTATGTACAGGCACGCGAAGCAAGGTCGGCGTGACCGGTCTGAACACGGGATAACGGCCGGGCATACCTTGAGGTGACGCAGGAGATGATTAATATCCGTGGAGGATTCAATGCGACAATGAATGCACGTCATGGGATCTGAATCTGAAATACAAATGGAAGAACCAGGGAGTAATGGAGCAAGGTTTTGTCCCAATGTGATACTACTGCTTGTGGTGTACCGTAATATCATCAGACAATCAGGCAAACTGTCTGGAAGGTACACCGTATTATTCTTTGCCTGGTTTCACAGTTCAAGCTAAGCCCAGAAGATTAACATAGCTCTTGGATCCTGGATAGACAGCAGAAATAGAAAGATGAGAAAGGAAAAGAAAAACAATTCACAAGAGTAAATGATCAGGATTCAAACCAAGATCATCAAACAAGATATAATATTTCATAAATAAATTAGACCTTCAACACATTTAACACAAAATTCTTTCTAAATTAATATACACAAAACTCCCTCGGTGGTGTAGTGGTCAAGGCGTTCGCCTGGTAAACAGGAGAGCGTGGGTTCAATCCCAGCCGAGGTATGGAATTTTATCCTCAATATAATTTGAGAATTTGACCACAATAATAGTAGTAGCCTACTGCTGGAGTAAAGACACCCAGGGTGGTTTGAAATCTTCAAGAGCAAATTTTTACTTTTTCAATGTATTATTATGTACATCATTTAACAAAACAGGAAAAAATAGGTAGGTGCTCACAAAGGTTTTTTTTCATAAACAAAATCTAGAAACTTCAACTTTGAATGCATGTACGAATACTACCTAGATACAATATTTACAAAATGTCAAAAACCAAAATTCAAACAGGTACTTACTGAGAGGGTAGTGAAATCTTTAAAGTTTCATAGGAAGAGCAATTTCAATATTACAGTTCGTGGAAAACAAGGTCCAAAAATATAGATTTTCAGTTCTTCTCCTCGAAATAAAAAAAAGAATGCACGGAAAACCCATATTTCTAACCTCATTTTTGTATGAACGTCATATGGAAAAAGCTCGAGTTAACATTTCATCTTTATTCAGAAAAATAATTAAATAAAATAAGCCTGTATTTCCTGAATCATTTTCTTCGTGGACAACAGGGTTAATATTTAATCTGAAAGTAAAGAAAGTCAAACTCCATTCCCCTGCCTTTCAAAGGAAAAAGCACACTCAAAACGATTTCTTGTGCGTCGTGTACATATGAAGCTGCAATTGTCTCGCTATCACTGTTTCAAAGTCACAGTACCGACATTTGATGGTCTTGCCTTTTTGACTAGGACCAGGGTCAGGGCCAGAGTCTAGTCTATATGGCGTCGACGACATAGGAGGGCCAGCAGACTTTTGTACAGTCCTCACTCGGGCCGGGTCATTGGTTCTGCCAGGCGTCTTGATCATATGGTAGTTGGTAATATGTCGGATCAGATCTCCATTGTACAGGAAGGCAATGTCGCATTGGTAACACACAATGTCTCCTTTACGTTTAGCAGGACAGTTGACGACACAATGTGCAATGAGAGATTGCATGTGTTTGTCTGGGTCAGGAATATCAATCTGTCGGTCACAGTGAATGCACCAGGCGGATTTGTCTCTCATGGCCGGAGCTGGCTTGTCTCTCATGGCTGGGGCGGGTTTGGTAGCTGGAGGCTTCACTTCAGGGTATCCACTACTGCGTGAATCTGTATCGGATTCTGACTTGTGTCTTAGTCTGGTGGACTGCGGTTCTGGTTTGTCTCTCAAGGCGCCTCGCATTCTCTTGCGTAGTTCTGGCTCCTCCATCATCTCCGCCAGTTTCTTCACATCCAGTTCATCACTCTGCGATTCCTTCTTTCCCTCCTCCACATCTTTCTTCATGTGTTTGTTGATGATGTGCGAGCGAAGGTCCCCGACAAACATACACTTGGTGACAAACATACATTTGTAGCAAGGGAAGATATCCTTGCTCAGTGTCTTAGGACAATTCTGACAATGATTGATCACCACTTCCAAATGTTTCGACTCATCCGGGATTGGAATGGCCGAGTTACAATGCATACATGTTTCTTTCATCACGGTATCATTGTCAGCATCTTCTACGTTTTCCGATACTTCGGGTTGAGGTTTGGCTGCTCTGGTGGTTCTAGCATTACGAGCAATGGCTTGATCCTCTTTGCTGATGACAACTTGAACTCCCGTGGTTTCACTCATATCAGGGATGGCTGCATCTTGTTTAGACACTGCTGGGGTTGTTTTGTCTTTGTTCACTTTTCTCTTGAGCGGGGATCTTATTCCTGTCCGAGCGAGGTCCTTAGCATCTGCTGATGGTCCTGCCTGTCTAAGATCCGTGGTTTCTTTAGGATCTTTTGCATCTTTAGAACTAATGGCTTGTTTAGGATCTGCTATGTCTTTAGATTCAACTGCTTCTTTAGAGTCTGTTAGTTGTTTAGAACCCATTGCTTGTTTAGCATCTATCGTTTGTTTAGACTGGGCTGCTTGTTTAGAATCTGTCATTTGTTCAGAACAAATTGCTTGCTTAGTGACTGTTGCTTGTTTAGATTGAACTACTTGTTTTGGCTCCGTTATTTGTTTAGGGTCTGTCTCCTTGTTTTGTTGTTTTGCTTCTGTCACTTGTTTAGGGTCCGTCTGCTTGTTTTGTTGTTTTGCCTCTGCCATTTTTTCAGATTCAATTGCTTGCTTGGCGTCTGTTCCTTTCTTAGCATCCGCTGCTGGCTGATCTTCTCGCGTCACTTTAGTTTTGCTTGGCCCAGCAGGCCGACCGCGTTTCTCTACAGGCGGGTTGATCACATCATCCTGTGCCGGGTTGAATAATTTGATTGAGCGGCGACCTCGCCTGAGGACAACGCCCGTGGGAGGCTCTTCAGCGCTTCCTGGGATAGTTGGGGCTTTCGCTGTGGCTTGCTTCACGTCACGCGTGTCAGAGCTAGCTTCGGGGATATCAGGTTTCTCTTCGTTCAAGGGCACGCTTGCCTCCGCGACCGGAACTTTCCTCTGTCGTCCTCGCTTCTTGGTTTTCACTTCTGTTTCGACAGGCACAGACGGCGCAGGTACTTCTTTATCGCCACGTTCTTTGTTTTCTGCAGAGGGAGTCTTTATTGTCTTCTTGAGTTGCTGGATTTTGCTTTTCAAAGCATTGTTGCTTCCTAGAGGAGGGCGACCTCTTTTTCTCGTCACGTCTGAAAGTGAAATGAACTCTGGTATTTAGTATACCTAGTCAACATGATCTCTCGTTATCAACTTTGCCAGATGGAAGCGAAACATTCATTTTACCAACGACCAAATTATTACAACGCATTAAAACCAAACAATACTCTGTACCAAACATAGTCAAAGCTCAAACAGTATAACCAATTAACCAATCATCACATACATATCTCAGATGATTTTCTGTTTCTGTTGAATGAGAACATGGGATATTTTTTGATTCCTTCACCGGGCGCGGCGACATAAGTATGAATAAGCTGCGACTTTACCAACAATCTTAAGTTACCTTGGAAAAAGTAAGAAAATATAAATAGTAGGTACCACAAAAAAAGTAATTCAACAGAGATATACTATTGCTTAGAGTGCTTAGACGATCTCTAGGTAAGTAGGTATAAGTACCCATACCCACTACCATCAGTTATACAATGTTTTTCCATTTCCAAGTAATTCACCATTCACTTAGGCATTCTAAATCTAGAACAAAATGAATAAACACAAAATCGGAATTTGTTTGGTAAATTATTTCGTGATTTAATATTAACAACACACACTCTTCGGATAAAAAAATACAAGAAGAAACAGTAAATAAATAGGAAATCGAAATCGACCCGTCGATCAACGACTGTCGATTATGTGTTGACACAGCTTTAAAAATAATAGGAGGATCATATTGCAAAAAAGTGTTGTGTAGATAGATAAAAAATCGTATCTTACCTATACCTAATTAATAATTGAAAAATCTAAAAACCAAATAAAAAAACACCTAGAGAATAAAAATATCACAAAAACAATTAAAAAGTAATAATAATACTAAAAACCCAGGTAGGGGAAAGGAAAACGCATTGACTAAATACCCTTTAGATAAATTGACCATAACTAAACAAACCATGGTGGGATTAAAATTTCCTTTTCATTAGTAAATGCATTAATGGCACTCATATTCCCCTTCCAGTCAACTCAGTCTCCATTAAAGAGACACATTTTGCAATCCCTCATAAGATAAAAAGATAAATTAATCAAAACCATTAAGTAACAGACTTTTTCCAGTTTCGGCACATGAACAGAAACTCAAAACTGAAAACATGAGTAGTATTACGACCAATACGGCCATTGTATGTGGAAAATCGAGGTAGGTAAGACTAAAGGTATAAAACTAGAAACACACAAATCAGTGTGGCTATAATTAACGAAATCGCCTACCATTATGGGAGAACTTTGAACCACATCTTTCTGACTCCCCATGAGCTTACGTGACGTGATAGTAGTAGTGTTTCTACCTTAACTCGTTTCGTCATGCACCGCATGCGTTTTACATGCGTCGTCTAGCGGCACGCTGCATTCACTCCACCATTACCATCTTATGTCGCGTACGCATGTGCATCTTAAGGTTCCACTTCTGCGCGGCGCTATACTCACACATATCACATGGAAACGGACGCCTGCCCGTGTGTTTGCGCAAATGTTGGCGCATGTGCGCACTCTGCCGCGTGATATACAGACACAGGTAACATTGGAATCCGACCGTACGGAGGGAGGGGCAATACTTGCAATGTTTCAACAGGAAAGACTCATCTAGGTTGTGCATCTCCTTGTTACAATGCACACAGTGTCGAACATCCTCCACGAACTCTGAGGGAGAAAAGTTTAGTGAATTACAATGTTCTCATTTCATTCAAAATGTAAACCCCTTGGGGGGAGAGTTGGAAGCAAAAATAACAAAGAGATCAAATCTGGGTAAATAAAGATAGAAAGTTCAATTTATTTTTCTTATATCAAAAATTAAATAAAAGGAAATTTTCTTGATCAATGAGACGAAACTTACGTGTAAAGATTTGTACAAGCAATAATTGCTAATTATTAGTAATTATATAAGTAGGAACACGAAGGTGTATAATAATATATAAGTAGGAACACGAAGGTGTATAATAATATATAAGTAGGAACACGAAGGTGTATAATAATATATAAGTAGGAACACGAAGGTGTATAATAATATATAAGTAGGAACACGAAGGTGTATAATAATATATAAGTAGGAACACGAAGGTGTATAATAATATATAAGTAGGAACACGAAGGTGTATAATAATATATAAGTAGGAACACGAAGGTGTATAATAATATATAAGTAGGAACACGAAGGTGTATAATAATATAATAACTAGTACTTTCGTACCTATCGTACTTAGGTATCTACATCTACATAGTTTGACTAGATTTATACCTAGACCTAAGTATTATGAACTAGGGACAGATGACCTATGTATTTATTACATTGACTAGATTTTTGGATGTGTTGTGTACCTACACTACCTACAGATTTGCGTAGTGTACTTGTATCAAGATGTTAGCTTATAAAGGGATGTGTAGTTGTAGTTGTGTCGATATGCTACTATTTAATGTCGCCAAACACCGCCGCATGCCGGCGTATTCGAATCTCATCAGTCAGCGCTTGTCACGCACGGTTAGCGTTTGTCACCCATGGTTAGCGCTTGTCATGCGGTCACAACCGACTGAGCGTCACGTCACGTGGCATGTGAATGCGCTCAATATGTTTCCGCAAGTCCGTGCTCAGTATGCTTGCGTACCCGCACTCGGTACACGCGTACGGTTTGTGTCCCGTATGCGTGCGGATGTGTCGCAGGAAGTTGCTGCGGAATTTGTTACTATAGCGGCAGCGGAAACATTGGAACCAGCCTGGGATGCATGTATCCCGTGAACATTGCATGCAATGGTCCAGTAGCTCTGTCTCGGTAGCAGAGGAGAGGTCTCCGTAACAATGAACACATGAGTGTAATCCGCTCAGTACGACGTCTGTGAATGAGTGTAGGGGGAAGAGGTGAAATAGAGGCTTTTAGACTGGGGTCTACAATCACAGGTTACCTCTGAGCATGCTAGGATACTACACTAGAACAGTCTCCAGACGTATTCTGAGGTAACAAGTGTTTGTAACATGAAACATCACTCCGAGGATGATTGTGTATAGGGGCAAATAGCAAGGAAGGATGAAACAAAATTACAGACTGTGAAGGTTATTCGAAGATAATCTCAAATTCAAGAAAGGTAATGGAAACATGGGAAAGGCCAAAATGGCGTCAATATATTTTCTTGGATAAAATAACATAATAAATACAAAACAAACTGGTATTTCAACAATGAATGTAACAAAAATTAAAAATAATAAATTAATAAAATAATGAAAAAATCTATCAATGAGACCATGAGCAAACGTTTTTCATACTACTTAAAAATTGAATAAATACCATCACTTCTGACTCTAGTGTATGTGGAATGAGTTATCATGTGTTTTTCCAACTCTCTCTTGTGGAAGAACTTCTTCTTACAATATTTGCATTTGAAAATGATTGTTTTCTGTCTATTCATTTGATAAAGTGGTTGAGCTCGCTGTTGTTGCTGCTGATCTTCTTCATTGTGAGAGGATTGGTTATTCGCATTATCACTATAATCTACTTGTAGGAAATGCTCAATGCTTATGTTGTTATCTTCGAAATTTTCTCCTTCTTGTGTTTGTCTTTCACGTTGCTCTGAACTGAATGCCTCTTCGAAATCTACAAACTCATTGTCTTCAAGTGTTTCATCATGAGCTTCGTCTATAGTTTCAATGAATTCCTGTTTTGTGATGACCTTATCATTATCTGACGTATTCATCACACGACCTGAACCTTCCAACTCTTTCTGTAACACTGATTGACCGTCTGGTGTATGATGTCTCATAGTGTCACCATGATTTGATTTAGATTGATACATTTCCATTGGTCTATCACTTGCAGCTGGAAGAGTTCTGTAAAACATTTCACTCGCATTAACATTCGGATCTCTTTGATAGGCTTCAGGTCGATATGAATTATCATGATACATTTCTTGCTGATAAATATCAGGATTCATCCTGGTCGGTTCCTCATGTGGTTCTGAATAGCTTCTCGGATATCTTTCAAAGTTCTCAGCATGTATATTACTCATTCTATAAGCATGCATACCGGAGACATTCATGGAATTAGGATCTGACAAGGGTCTCTCTCGTATGCCACTAGGAGATGTACTACTTGGAAATCTATTCTGGCCTGCGTAATATGTTGGGTATTGCATCTGCATTGGCATACGCGGCATTCTGGTTTGCATATTCATTTGCATCATTCGTTCTTGGAATGAGCTTTGTCCTTGGGGTGACAACTGAGCAGCAGGATGTCTTTGTATCTGTAAATGACCATAGCCTTGTAATCTTAAATGTTCACCCATCTGGTTTTGGAACGGTATCAAGGGTGGAGGCTGGGATCGTTCTTGTAGCTGTATGTGGCCGGGACGCATATGACCTGGAGAATGTTGTGGCATAGAATAAGGAGCGACCATTCTGCCAGGATACTGAACAAAATGTTGCATAGGTACTGCTAGTCTATAACCCTGACTGGGTACACTAGTCATAGGTTGAACAATGCTTTGCATTCTAACAAGACCAATACCACTGTCTGGTCCACTCACGTTGGCAGAATCTACAGATTTTGGTTTACTAGGATAAATAGAGACACTACTATTCAACATATGACCTTGTTTCTCAGTGATTTGAACATTGTTTCGTTCGAGCAAATGTATATTTCTTTGTAATTGTAAGCTTCCTGTAGTAATCATATGTCTTTGTCGAGTTTCATTAATATATTTGGCAAGAATACTATTCCCAGGGGTTGAATCCTTAGTACCGTGGCTATCAGAGGCACTAGTATCTTTCTCTTTTGGTTCATTACTATCTGCACTAGATTCCTCCAGTACTTTATTTAAATTAATTACCACACTGCTTACACTAACATTCCCCTCTATATTATCTTGTGCTACTTCGGATGTATCTGCAGGTTTCAATACACTAGATTCTAATTCATTATCTATTCTAACAGTCTGTTCATTATCTCTAACTTGAACAGCAGAGCTAGAAGCATCAACACTTTCCCCGCTGACTATTTCATTCCCTTGCGAATCCTCAGCACCGGCCATTTGGGTTTCCATGTTCAAATTATCTTCAGTAGAATCCTTGTCAAAATTTTCATCTAAATTGGAAGACTCTGTAGAAACAACATGATCCGCAATATTTTCTGGAGTAGTGGAGATTTCGTTAGTTTTTTCTGAAATAAAATAATATGATTTGTTAGTAAAAAAATATCACAAATTTATCAATGGACGACCCATTCTTAGGACAGTGATACCTGAGAACAACATAAAAAGAAAACAGTCATTTATCAAAAATATACCCATTTATTTTTAATAAAATAATAAACATAAACTAGAACATAATGTAAGATTTCACCCTTCTCTACTTAATTTCCCAATAATATCCATTTAGTTCTTTTGAACTTAAGAAAGCATTTCTACAAAGTTACTCCCTCTTAGCTCTTACCAATCCCTATCTTACCACTTTCCAAATTAGGCCATGCGCACACGAGTCGTAATCACTTCGGAAAAGAAGAGTTATTCTGGGATAAACAGGTTGTTGGAACAGATCAACAGAGGCCTCTATACACCTCGTATCAGGTGCTCTATTGCAACAGTAGTTTTATTTGAGAACTCAAATCTTACAAAACAATCAAGACAAATGTACAAAATGTCAGAACTGTCTATCTCTCGAGTTTTTAAAGGTTTTAGTCTTCCCAGCTCCACTTTCCGAGGTGAATATGGCCTGAACACCGACCCTACCACCTCAAGGTATAAAGGGCATATTGTGTTTCAACTTCATATGGAAGTGTATGCTGGAATTCTGCGTAGCCTTGTAGTCACATAGGTTACATTCATATGGTTTCTCGCCAGTGTGTTTCCGAACATGTTTCTTGACATCACCCTTATGCCGAGACAGATACGGACATACAAAGCATCGATACATGATCACATTGCGTCTGTCGTTGAGATAAGCAATACCCATGACCGAACATTGCGTCGAGTGTTCAATAAGATCTCCTATGTCACGAGAACCGAATCGGTTGCAATGGTGGCATAGAAAATCTGAAAACGTCCAAATGAAGCTTGATTAAGTTGATTCACATGTACGACGGGGAATGGGGAATAGCTACCGGGATTCCAGTCATCATGACTGACATATCTGAATAGCGCAAAATAGGACTGGGGTAACTCTCTATCCTGGATATCAAAAATAAATAACGTAACTTGCTCATCAAATAATGTATTTACTTTTGATTGAACAAATACTTAAATAAGACAAATAAAT
>NW_007423663.1:0-513 GCF_000475195.1 Diaphorina citri
CGGGACAGAGGGTTAGAAAAAATACCCAACACTCCCACGCTATCCTTGCTTAAGTTACCACTCCAATGCAAAACTGTATAGAAACAATATCCTCTCTCACCTCGTCCGAGCTGATCTCAACCCGGTACATAAACATACCCTGAAGTCTTTTTAAATTTCCTTAGGATGCGTCTGCAAATGTATTTAACTTTCATTTGTCTTGTAATCAGCAATCTAAAGCCCCCTAAGCTCGACCTAAATTTGTATTACTCATTTTGTAACTATTTTGATAATAATTTAATTTCTCCTTTTCTGACTACTAAGCCTCGCTATGGAACTGTAAGCTTTCTAACAGTATTGTATCTTGGAATTTTATCTTCTTGTATTTAACTTACCTACAGTATCGCGTTTCTTTTAAGTATTGTAGTTTTAATGAAAATACACACAGACCCCAATATTTTTAACCTATTTGTAGTTGACCAAAAATGGTCTGTGGAATAAGTACTATACCTATTTGGGTTTTTTTTTTTATTA
>NW_007423664.1:0-513 GCF_000475195.1 Diaphorina citri
TTCGGGGTAGGGGGACATCTTGGAGAAGGGATGGGGGGAGGGTGGTTGTCCCGGAATGGTGTTAGGTCTAACTTTTCCATCATTTCTCCTTTCTCTAACACATTTCTTTATTACTTTCTTTTATCTCTTACACACTTTCTCTTTCTCCTTTCCTTTTACTTTCCACTTTCTCTTTATCTTGATTTTACTTTCACTCCTTCCTCTTTCTTTCGCAAATTGCTTCTCTTTCTTATCTCTCTCTCTCTCTCTCTCTATCTGTCGCCAGCCAAGTCAACTTGGTTGGTAGAGCGTACAAGGCAAGCGCTAGGTCGCGTGTTAGATTCCCGCGCGGGGCCGATTTTATCCTGAACGGATAATGTACGTTTTCGGAACGGCTGACTTTCGCCTATCCCGTCTTCCTTCCATCTTCGATTTCGGGACGATAAGACCTACGGGTTCATTTAATATAGGACAGTTCTAGGTTAAACACCCTGTATACCAACGTACCCTATATGTATTTATCTATACTCGTAT
>NW_007423665.1:0-513 GCF_000475195.1 Diaphorina citri
TATGACGACTGCAATTTTAGTAGACCTCACAGTTTTCCACACATTTTGCTCGTAAGTAAAGATTTAGTAGGTACCAAATAGCAATGAAAAATCATCCAAAATTTGGTCCTCGGAGCCGGATATCTCCACCCGATAAGAATTGTCTAACAAAATTGGTCCTTCGGGCCGGATTTCGACCACTTTTCGTGTTGATAGTTGAAGTGACAGTGGGCGTACATGGCTTATACTGATGCTACCATACTCTACGGCCCTGTTAGCTAACTGGTAATGGGTATGTACAGCACTTGGTTCGACACCCGGTACAAGGCAAACATTATTATTACACGGAGCAACAGGGAGAAGAGGAGAGGACAAAGTATGAAAATGTTACGGATAATATTTTGAAAAGAGAAACATTTTACATAGAACAAAAAGTAGTGGGGGTAGGAAGGATGGGGAGGGGGGAGAGAAAAAGTTAAATTATAGTCCAATATTGACAGAAGTGTATGCGCGACATAATAAATTCATAATGCA
>NW_007423666.1:0-513 GCF_000475195.1 Diaphorina citri
ATGACAGTAGACAAAAAAGAGTAGGTACTTTATAGTAGGTAACAGAAACACTCACTTGTGACTTGAATTAGCGCAAGATCGCAAGAATAAAAAGAGGTTGAGAAAACTAATTATTAGGTAAGTACCTACGAAAAACGAAATTTTACTTCAAATTCTTCAAAAGTTCAAGTTGTGAGTTGTGAGGTCTTGAGAAACAGAAAATAAAATTAAAATTACAAATTACAAGTCAAAAATAAACAAAGAATTTATGGTGGGAAAGGGACGTTTTATGAAAAGTAAAATCCCATCCCCCTACTGTTGTCATGGGATTTTTCTCGAAAAATCTCGTCCTCAACACGCTCCCCTGTGCTAGATCCCCCTAATTTATGGTTCTAATTCAAATTCACTTACTTCTATTAATTTTAATTTTAATACCTACTTTGTTTTTTGTTAAATCTAATGGTGGATTTCACCAACACAAACAATATGGTTGATCAGAATAATCGATCATTAGTGATTATGCGCCATTTTTTC
>NW_007423667.1:0-513 GCF_000475195.1 Diaphorina citri
GATCACATGCGTCTAATGTAGCAGTTGTTTCATTGCTACGAAATAAAAACGGCGATGAAACACTCATCTTTTTTTTTCGGGATACGGGATGGGCATGCTACGACACAGACAACTAACTAATGTAGCAGTTGTTTCATTGGTACGAAATACATTCATCTTTTTTTTATATACATTTTTATAGACCTCAAATAACTCTTTTAATGTTCTAAGCCTAAGCTGAGACAGTCTAAATAAAGCACTACTATTTTTTCCCAACTTATTTTTTCGTTACAATTATATGGTTTCTTCAAATTGAATTGATCCCAAAGGCAAGGTAAACCTAGACCCTTCAAAAATGGAGTGTGCCTGAAGGCATGTGATGTGTTCCAATCCACTCGACTCCAAATGCTTGTCCTTTTTTAAGTCATTCCTAAATGTTTTATTTTACAGCCAAGGTTTATAACAATCTTGTACTTTAATTCTTCCTTCTCCTCCGTTTTTTTTTATTTTATTTGTATTTTTTTTTTAATGTAA
>NW_007423668.1:0-513 GCF_000475195.1 Diaphorina citri
ATCGTCCCGAAATCGAAGAGAGAAGGAAGACAGGATAGGAAAAAGCCAGCCGTTCCGAGAACGAACATTATCCCATCACGATAAAATCCGCCCCGGGCGGGAATCGAACCCGTGGCCTAGCGCTTACAAGGCAGACGCACTACCAACTAAGCTAACTAGGCTGGCAAAATATTGAAGTTTGAAGGTACGTAGGTATCAGTAAATTAGTTGTCAGTAACTCAGTACCCATTAATAACTATGGATCACTCAAGTTAAGAAACATTGCGCGTGGTTGGTATAAGGATGGGTGTCCGCGCGGGTTCGCGACTAAAGTAATTTAAATGAAATCCATTACCCGGTAACCTCCATGGAAAACGAACGAAATCCACCACTCGGCAACCTCCATGGAAAACGAACACCCGAGCTCGGCCGAAAGATAACAAAGAAGAAAAAATCCCCCATTGGACCGGGATGGCTCGCTCTCTCTTAATCGAACCACCGAATGATCAACAAGTGCGGATGCGGAACGAAAGT
>NW_007423669.1:0-513 GCF_000475195.1 Diaphorina citri
TCCATAGGTGTTTTAGAATAAAGGAACATTAGATTGCAATGGGCACCGTTTTAACAGAGATTGTTTTTCCTGCCTCCTTTAAGGTTGGAACACACAATACATAACTCGGTGCGGTTGAATGATGGTGGATTTCACCAACCTGTTAAGCCAGTACAAATTAAATGGAACTTAACTGGCTGTTAGCTTAACAGGAGTTCTAATGACTGAATAAATATTGGTGAAATCCAACATGAGACTAAGTAAATAGTCTCTTGCTGAGTGGAGAGGAGAGCATAGCGAAGAGCTTTTTGTTCTCAGTTCTATGCGGTTTGAAGTCGTCCCTCTACATTTTCTGTACCAAATACATAAGATCTTGTTTAGACTGTGCGGGAGTAAAAGAACTTTTCAGTCCTATCCCAACAGGATGAACAAGGAATATTCTATTCTACCTTCTCCATGTTCTTCTATGTTCTCCGCTCCGTTTTGAGCCTTAAAGTCTTCGCTGCCATCAGGCAAGAGATTCATGGCACAATA
>NW_007423670.1:0-513 GCF_000475195.1 Diaphorina citri
CTTATTCCTTTGGGGAGTAAAAGAGTGAGCTGTATGTTTTAGGATCTAAAGGAGAGGAATTTAAAATTCCGGTTTACGTCGTTTACGAAAAAGAAGTTGAAGGTACTACTTTGTGAGAAAATGAAAACGAGAGAATTTAGAGTAGAGTTTTTTGAGAGTTGGTTAGGTTTTTCCCTTTTTTTTTAAAAATCAAATAAAGTGACTGTAATGAATGGAGAAAAGGCATAAATAGAGGAATTGAGGGGCGCGCAGCAAGAAGGGCAAATGTAGCAAAATCGCGTTTTCGGGAAATCGCATTTAAAGTTTTTCCTACTAATTACAAAATTGTTTGTTTACAAAAGGATTCTTTCGTGCAACTTCGTGAAAAATCGAGATAATTTTTTTCCGTGCTGTGTAGATAACAAAATTCCGCGTCGAATAAGCCTGTATACGCAAAAAGGGTAAAAGTCGACTTTTGACCTTCTTGCTGCGCGCCCCTCAATTAAAAACCTGAACTTGAAATAATGTTGGTAA
>NW_007423671.1:0-513 GCF_000475195.1 Diaphorina citri
ATATGGACCTCACTTGGTTCGATGAGCAAGGAGCAAGGAACTGATAGCACTACACCCTCCAAGACATGCTATGGCACAGACAATAATTCATATCGCACCTCGAGTTTGAAAGTTTTCGGAGTCTATTAATCATTGTCAAAGCCATGTCATGCAGGGCCCCGGATCACGAACTTCGGCAGTAGTAAGAATAGAATATACCCTGCTTATACTGCCGAAATGAGTCTGAAAAGTCCCTTTACTCCCGCAGTCTAAATAAGGTCTTATGTACCTATATGGTACTACGGTCATTTGATGGTACATACATAGTAAGGATAGAACCGTAGTAAAATCTCCAATCATTTGTTGTAAAGCAGAGCTTTTTTCACAACTTTTGTAGATATCACAGCATCCCTTTCTTTTCTTTTTCAATCAAGGGAGATCTGTACCAGCCTAGTTAGCTTGGTTGGTAGCGAGTCTGCCTTGTAAGCGCTAGGCCGCGGGTTCGATTCCCGCCCGGGGCGGATTTTATCCTGA
>NW_007423672.1:0-513 GCF_000475195.1 Diaphorina citri
CTACTTTATACATACCTATAGGTTAAACTTCAAATTTTGTAAATGTTTTATGACTACAAACAAGAGGAGATATACATAAATATCTACTATCAGAAAGGCCATCAGCGATTTCTTTGGATTTTCCCTATTCGTAGATTCGTATAGTCAACTATGTAAGCTCGGTTGGGGGCACGGTTGGTCCAGTGGTAATTGAAATCTTTGAGCTTTTTCAAAGATCCAAAAAATTGGTCTTGAACCGAAGACCTTTGGAACACAAGTCGTGATACCCCCTCGGCCACGAAGGTTGTTACCTATGACTGTAAATTGCTAATGTGACTATTATTACAGCAACATGTGGGTTGTCATCACGCGATCAGTGAATTATTCAAAACTTTGAGGACGTTAGGGAAAGTTTTATGAAGAGACTAATAGGTAATTGCCCTGTAGTAAAGAAACAGGTATTGATTCAGAAATATGACCTCATCAGACATAACGTTTGATGCATGTCATGCATGTTTTATTGCATGACTGCAT
>NW_007423673.1:0-513 GCF_000475195.1 Diaphorina citri
AACTGTAAAAACGGAGGTCTTATCGTCCGAAAATCGAACAGAAGACAGGATAGGAGAAAGCCAGCCGTTCCGAGAACGCATACCTACCTATTATCCGTTCAGTATAAAATCCGTCTCAGGCGGGAATAGAACTTGCGATTTAACGGTTACAAGGCAGGCACGCTACCTTCCACGTTACTGGCAAGCTGGGCTGGCTTAAATTGTGAACATACTAAATTGTATCAAATACACAATAAAATATTGATTGATTGATTGATTGATTGATGGATATAATCGGACGATCATGTTCCATGTTGTACTTTTGTAGGTACGGTATTTCTAACATAAGTTTAGTGTGGACTCTGCTTTAGGCACTTCTCGCGAGAGAAAATACCTCATAAGAGAGATTACTGTGCGGTGTGCGTTTAGCTTATCAGTTTAATGGCCATGCACATTCATAGGCGGTTCTTGCCTAAATTTTTGGGGGGGCTTGATTTTGAAGGTACACCTGATTTAGCTTTATGTAAAAAATCT
>NW_007423674.1:0-513 GCF_000475195.1 Diaphorina citri
GTCAGGTCGACTTGACAGGTACACCTGATCAGGTCCGTCTATCAGGTCTACCTGATACCTGAAGAGCACACCTAAGTGAGGTCGGTCGATGTTAAGATCGTTCCTTGTGTTTTGATTAATATCTTCTTTTGTATTTTGTGCATAAAAAATAGTTTTTTCATAAAAACATTGTGTATTTTTCACTGGTTTTAATAATGTGACGCTTTTTCTATAAAAGTGATAGGACAGTGTTTAAATCACAAGCTATTGTTTTTTTAAGATTAAACTGAAGGTATTAATTTTTGTTTTTATAATCAAAAACTGCGGCTCGGTACTGGTGAGTAGGTAGTATTAAATTGACAAAGTACAACCTTTCACTCCTAAATTGAGTAGGTACCTAAGTACTTCATTGACACTTTTATTGATATTTTTCAATATCATAATTTTGACATTAGTTTTTTATTCAGTTTGACTGTATGCTCTTATGGACTCGTTCACACTTAAAAACGTGAATGGTAAAATACGATTGACATT
>NW_007423675.1:0-513 GCF_000475195.1 Diaphorina citri
TACTATTATAACAAACAAAAAATATGTTGCGTTCTTTTTTTGCTTTAAAACATTTTAAAATCCCAATTGATTTTTTTTCTCTTATGAATCAGTATTCTCGATGATCAGATGTAAATTGATGTGGAAATGATTCTCCATAATGTTAATAATGTCAATGGAAAAGAGAAATGGCGATAGCAAATGCAGAAAAAAAGGCAAAATAATAAATGAAGGTTTATTAAAAATTGAAATTGAACCCGACCCATGTGTATATTCAAATTTTGTAAATAATATACATTGAAAAATGATTAATATTTCGAATACCTATAAAGCATGAGATATTGAAAGTTGAAAACTCACAAAATAGACAATATTAAGATGTCCAAAGTGGAAAATTACCGACACATTGAAAGTAGAATAAAAAAAAACCATTTAAATCAAGACATGTTGAAAATAAAAAATTATGACATTAAAAATAGAAAACGTGAAATTTTCAAAATAGAATTGCTGTCGATTTTACTTAACAATTTAAAA
>NW_007423676.1:0-513 GCF_000475195.1 Diaphorina citri
AGCCTCGTGAGGAAAATGAGTAGCTATGACATGTAAATGCGCATAGCGACCGGTGCCAGCATGGTAGGTAAAAATTGGACGTTAGGATTATTGTGATATTGGGAAAATCCTACAATGCTGCAGTGAGCACCAAAGTTGTGATAAAATAACACAAAGAAATTGCATTTAAATATAGACTCATATCTGGAAATAGTTTTCTCTCTTATAAGAACTACCTTTACCGATAAGAACTATCCGTTCCAAGAACGAACTTTATAAGTTTGGCATAAAGCTTGCTCCGGGCAGGAATCGAACCCTCTCCCTTTGTCGAAAGACTTACGAAACACACTGTATATTAGGTGGCTATTATCTCAAGTCTATGTGGAACTTCTGATGGCAAATAGCTGATGGCAAGTTTGGTGCTTGGTTTCCTTGCCATGTCTGGGGAACCTAATTATAATTGAGGATTCTCATGTAAAAGATAATGACTCCCCGATAATTTAATCATAGAGATTAGAAAAAATTAACCGTACC
>NW_007423677.1:0-513 GCF_000475195.1 Diaphorina citri
TTCAAAATCTGTCAATGTCTTTTTCAGAATTTTGATGAGGATTTCAAGGTTTGATGTTTGATCGTACAGCTTTTTTTGATTGGTTTATTTGATTGGTTTACTATAGCTATATCGAAACAAACATCCTATATCTAAAGTATGTTCTTTGAATTTGATATCAGGGGTATATCTGGGATATCTGTCCTCCCTGAAAAAATCAAAAGCCTTGCGAAAGTCCTGGAAAGAAGAGTACGATGGAAGGAGAGAGAGAGACAGGGAGGAATAGAGAGAGATAAAAAACAGGAGAGAAAGGGAGAAAGAGATAGAAAAACAGGAGGGAAAGAGAAGAGAGGTAGAGGGAGAAGAGAGAGAGAGAGAGAGAGAGGTGAAGTAAAAAAAAAAACTGGATTTAAAACTTTTCAAAAAGAAAAAAAAAGTGCTCCGTTGAAGTAAAGTGATAATGGAATCAAGGGAGAGAGAGAGAGAGAGAGAGAGAGAGAGAGAGAGAGAGAGAGAGAGAGAGAGAGAGAGGGA
>NW_007423678.1:0-513 GCF_000475195.1 Diaphorina citri
AAAAACTCATAACATACATTTTTCATATAAATGGTATACCCATCCGTATAAGCAGAGCTTGTGCCACGGATGGGGAAGAAAAGAAACCAGTAGATATGATAAATCACTTTGTGCCCTATTGTCTGCTTATTTTTTTCGGTTCCAGAAGGTCCCGGGTTCGATTCCCAGAGTCAACAGAAAAAATTGTACCTGCATTTCGAATGTAAATACCTACATTGGTAAATATTTCAACGGGTTACGTTCTGGTGTTCTCGTGTTGACCCAGCACCTAAATGCGAAGTATTGTGTCTCTTCTCGCCCATCTGATGAGAGGCGTACTACGGGATGTGGGCATGCTACGACACAGACCGCAGAAGTCCAATGTAGCAGTTGTTTCCTTGCTAGGAAATAAAAACGGCTCAGCGGTAAAGCTCTTAAAATAAAAGGAAGACGGACCAATGGCTGAAACTTCGGATTTAGGCTCTATATAGGGACCTCAAAATGTGTTTTGGCACTAAAATCTCACCATCGAAA
>NW_007423679.1:0-513 GCF_000475195.1 Diaphorina citri
AAAAAGCGGTAAAATGCCGCCAACCGTTGCACCGGTCTTAACCAAAAGTTTCGTGTCGCATCCATGTCACATTTGACAGCTACATACCAAGTCTCTAGCTCTTACCGTTCTCGAGAGATGATGTTCCCATCCGAGTCAAAAAAAAAAGTTTCCGGCTCTGTGCTTGGAATAAGAGGCTGTGCACTCAGCCTCGTGAAAACAACCGAAAATCTACTGCCAGTAGTGCCCACTGTGATATCGTCGAGCGTAGATTTTTTTCTCACCTTCATATTAACACAGTAAGGATGGTAACTTTGGCCGCACTGGGAGCAAGCGATGAGGCATCCCTCCTGGTCCGTGCCCACCGCGCCACATACAATCGACAACACTGTAGAGTGTAGATAATAATGTTGCATGTACGTATGTTGCAAATGTCGGGATCTTTGACCATTAGGTCATTTTTCCTCTCGCATCCCAATATTTCCCTACAATGTCATTGCTGGCTTCCAAGGCAGGACATAAGTTTAGGTGTGA
>NW_007423680.1:0-513 GCF_000475195.1 Diaphorina citri
TCTTCTCTGCTCTTTCTTCTTTTCTTTCTCTCTTCCTTCCTTTTTAGCCCGTCCTTCCTTCATTATTACAATAGTAATAATAAAAGGTATAGTGGAATGGCTATTGTTTCAGGTTTGATAGAGGGAAATGTACCAACGGATTTCTCATATGACAAACTTTATCTATTATTTAGATAAATTTCGCCCCGGGTAACCTACCTCGAGGGCGTAGTGGTCAAGACGCTTGCCTGGTAAAGAGGAAAGCGTGGGTTCGATCCGAGCAGAGGCATGGAATTTTATCCTTATTTTTTTATAATAATTTTGACCACATACCACATAATAATAGAGCTCAGGGTTAGGTGGTAGAGAACTCATCCGGCGTTAACCTCGCCTAGTGGTTACCTTCCACTCAAGAGTCTATTATTATTATTTGATCGAACCCTCGACCTAGCTCTTACAAGGTAGGCTCCTAGGCTACCTTCTAAGCTACTGGGCTGGCAGGCTGGCACCCAAAATTTAAATTATACTAAATAG
>NW_007423681.1:0-513 GCF_000475195.1 Diaphorina citri
TGGAAAAGATCAGAAGACTTGGAACGGTTTCTGCTTTTCCATTTCGTTCCTTCAGTGTGAAATATTTCATGCTTGGTACCTATGTCAGAGTTGTGAGAGCTTTTACTGATTGGCACGCTTTCACAGGATTATCAAATTATCATGCTGTTTCTTAATTGTTCACAACAAATGAGCAAAATCTCAACAAATTCCTGCTCTTGGAGGATCAGCAAAACAGTACTCCTTAACCGGAATTTTCCTGCTTACAGAGACTTAAGAGTGTCTATGAAAATATGTAACTATCTAACTACATCTAGATTTGAGGTTGAGACTTTAGAGTAGTAAAACTAATGAAAGTTAAATGATTTCTTAGGAGTTCACAAAACGCTATACAAAGTACCTATACAGTGATATAGTAAGAAATAGTACCTAAGAATCCCAAATTTAAAACAATGTGACCAAAAAAGAGCACATTGAATGCGTGAAATATTATTTAACCCAAATAAAAAATCGTCCACTATTGATTACAAATCC
>NW_007423682.1:0-513 GCF_000475195.1 Diaphorina citri
TTTTTCATGTTGTTCTTCTTTTATTTCTCAAGGTGCATTCCAAGTAAAAATACAAATAGATAATTTGTGGATCTACTTTTGTTGGATTCATAAAAGTACAAAATTCACATTATGAAGTTTCGTACAAGTTAACTTGAAGCACTCAACAGAGAATTCATTGTCTTCTGTTCAAACAAAAGGCTTATTTATTGGGCAATTCTAGGCAATAACCATAACTCTGGGTTACGTTTACCGAATCACCTATCTCCCTTCGACATTTAGGAAAACATATTGTGCATTGGTCTTTTTAGCTAATTCTTGATAACACGTCGACTTTTAAACAGCGAAAGAGCAGAGTCATTACTCAAAATGCTTTGAATGTCTTTCATATTTTCTACCCTTAAAAACACCTGATCCTTGTTCTTAGCACCTTCCAGTGCTTCATGTGTATCCACTAAGGTCGTGTTTTCTGGTTCATTTTTGTTTCCTTTTCGTTCAAAATTAACATTTTTGTTTTGAGAAGTAGTCGTTTCA
>NW_007423683.1:0-513 GCF_000475195.1 Diaphorina citri
AGAAAATCTTAGAAATACAAAATACAATGACATAATATATCAAACAATAAAGAAAAATCCGAACTATAAGGGAAAAATAAGACCAATAAAACATAAAGGGATTTGACAAAATTATGTTACTTTAAAAACCACACCCCCTTTTTGTTTGCTTGGGTCTTAAATTTTAGTTACATATAGATGCATTAACAATAATGATGAGTAAATTAACTATTTTACAAATCAACACAAGTATACTACAATAACTTTGAGAACAATAGTTAAACAACTTGAGAATTGCCCAACAACAAAACCAAATTTTGCTAGAAAAATTACAGTGTACTATATGGGTATCGAAAATGTAATCAAATATGTCCTATTTATACCAAAAAATAAAATATATCTCTTAATAGGTTGGTACAACAGACAAACTAAAATATATCTAAACATTACAATGAAACATTGTCTTACTAAAAATTCTCAATTATCTATTTACAAAGAATATGGCTACCTAAATAATAACTAAAGGTCAAGCTT
>NW_007423684.1:0-513 GCF_000475195.1 Diaphorina citri
CAACACAATAAGTATACGCAGATTGAATCTAAGTTTAGAATTTTTCTATTAAAAAAAATAATGAAAGTCTATGAAATACCTATCAAATTTACCTGTACAAAAGAAAAGTCAATTGAAAAAAAAAATGCCACTTCTTTGAAAATCTTATGAATACTTATATTTTTCATTTAAATTATGATAAATAAAATTATTTAATATCGAGTTTACCTAGGTAGGTAGATAAAATTAAATTTCGTTTTTACTTTCCTTATACTATAATAAGGAAAGTAACGGTACCCAATACCTATTCTTTTCACTCGCGATTCAGATGTGTGTTGTTACAGATTCAAAGCGTCTATTAGTTTTAGATGGAAGATCAAAATAGATCACAGGATGAATAATTAAAAAAAGAGAGAATTGAGAATCGATTAAGTGATAATAAACACTTGATTGATGAGTAATGAAATAAATATGATTTAACAGCAGTCGCGGCGCGACGGGCAACAGAACATACCAGGAAAAACATCGAGAATA
>NW_007423685.1:0-513 GCF_000475195.1 Diaphorina citri
CGCGGGGTAGGAGTGCCACAGTGGGAGGGCGAGGTTTCATCTGCACTAGAGCCTCCAGCACGCCATGAGCTGTAGCTCTCATCACGCGTCTGAAATGAGAAAGCGGTGGATTTAATAACCTCAGTCTAAATTTTACATATTCTTCAGAGTTCGTTATTGCAACGGACGTTACATAGTACTACGTCCTAACCTCTTCTGGACTTTCAACATAGCAACGAGTATCCATGATAAAGTACGTCTAATTAGTCTAACCTCTCGGTGGTTAGGACGGTGGACTTTGAATCTTTCTCGAGAAAATTAAACGTGTTAAACCTTCGTCGTTACAATTCCTTCTATCAAACCGATTCTTCAGCCAGTCTAAGGCCGACCACTCACTACCAGTTAGAACTGATAGACGGACCCTTTCAGCCGTACCTGTCAGGTCTACCTGATAGTGAGTGGTTGGCCTACGTCGGCTAGGGAAGGTGGCGTGCGTGCTTTGTAGGCGATAGATCGTGATTCTAACCTGGGGGC
>NW_007423686.1:0-513 GCF_000475195.1 Diaphorina citri
TTTATGTCCCCTACATAAATTTTCCGAGAATAAATAAGCTTAGACAGTAACAAAACAGTATTTTCGCTTTCTATTTTCTTTTGCATGAAATATTACCGCGGGCATTAAGAAACGGGGAGATGTTTCTAGACAGAAAGAATTACATTAGAAATATCATTTCTAGTTATTTTCACAGGCGAAAGTGCTTAAATAAGAGAAAAACTTTTTCTCCCCAAGATGAGTGTTGGAATTTTCTCGCCTTCTTTGCTGAGATTTCAAATAGCTCGAGTGTTCTCATAACGGACCGAGAGCGACCTCTGAATGATTTAATCAAATGACAAAATATTTGAAGTGGGAGAAAAACCGAAAATATTCTCCCAGGCAATATCTTCGTTACCCAGTCAACCAAAAAAAATGCTCAAAAAGAGGTGTTATAAAAGCGGAGAAAAGATAGAAAAGGGAACGTCCACCGTCACTAGAGTGACCCCAAACCCTAAGAATTGAGTACTTCTTGTCTAATTACGAAGTAATAAA
>NW_007423687.1:0-513 GCF_000475195.1 Diaphorina citri
CGCAAGGGGACAGATCTGGGGACCGGGGGGGCCAGGAGACATCACCGCGTCGAGAGATGAGGTGACCAGGAAATTTTTAGCGGAGGAAGGTCATTGTGGCATTTGACGTATGGCAAGTCGCTCCATCATGCTGAAACCAAACATTTCTCAATGGGATACGTTTTCGTCGGAGTTGAGGCATAAAAAACTCATTCAACATATGGTGAGATAACGATCGGAGTTCACTGTGACTGTCACACCGTTTTCTTCAAAGAAATAAGGTCCAATAACTGTATTCTTCCCGACGGCACACCACACCACACTGTAACACGAAGGCTGTGCAGAGATTTTTCATGAAGTTCTCTTGGATTCTCTGCCCCCAGTATCTGAAATTTTGTCTGTTGACGAATCCATTCAGGTGGAAATGCGCTTCATCACTCGTTGTTGAACACCGATTGCATTTGCTCACAAAACAACTTACGCTGGTCGTAGTCTCCTTCTAACAATTGCTGGGTTACAAACAGAGATCTCAAG
>NW_007423688.1:0-513 GCF_000475195.1 Diaphorina citri
TGACATAATAACACAAAAAAACTGCATTTACATTTTTTTTTTTACATTAAATGCTAGTAAAATAACGTACCAATTTCTACGCCAGGGTTTGAAAGTGTTTTTATAAATTGAAAGAAAGATTAAAAGCGCTATTTTCCTTTCGCAATTTCTCATCTTATGGCGTGATAGCCCCTATACTAAACCCATTGATGTAGAGAAGTATGTTGGTATGTTTATTTCAATGAATAAACCATAGGATATCCAAGATGGGGAGAAGGGGGAGGATGAGGAGGGAGAGAATGGGGAGGAGAAGGAGTAGCATGAGGAGGGGGAGAAGGAGTAGGATGAGGAGGGGGAGAAGGAGTAGGCTGAGGAGGGAGAGAATGGGGAGGAGAAGGAGTAGGAGGGGGAGGAGTAGCATGAGGAGGGGAGGATGGGGAAGGGTAGAAGAAGTAGGATGAGGAGGGGAGGATGGGGAGGAGGAGGAGTAGGATGTGGAGGGCTGGATGGGGAGGGGGAGAAGGAGTAGATGAG
>NW_007423689.1:0-513 GCF_000475195.1 Diaphorina citri
ACCAATGCACCGATCTTAACCAAAAGTTCCGTGTCGCATCCTTGTCACATTTGACAGCTACATACCAAATTTCAAGTCGCTAGTTCTTACCGTTCTCGAGATATTTTGTTTACAGACAGACACACAGATACACACACGGACCAATGGCTGAAACTTTGGATTTAGGCTCTAGGGACCTCAAAACGTGTTTTGGCACTAAAATTTGACCATCGAAAATTTGACCCGATTACATTACTTTCCTTCCTATAGGATAAGGAAAGTAAAAAGACGAGAAACTCCCGGACACGGAAAAATGGCTGAAACTTTGGATTTAGGCTCTAGGGACCTCAAAACGTGTTTTGGCACTAAAAACTGACCATCGAAAATTTGCCAATGGCTGAAACTTTGGATTTAGGCTCTAGGGACCTCAAAACGTGTTTTGGCATTAAAAACTGCTACTTTCCTTCCTATAGGATAAGGAAAGTAAAAATGGTGTTTTGGATTATTATTCTGAAATCCAATTTTATCTAGTGT
>NW_007423690.1:0-513 GCF_000475195.1 Diaphorina citri
CGATTGTCCTAGATTGAAAACCCCTAGGCACCAGGGAAGAGGAGTAAGTATGATTCTATTTTTCTCCTCCTTCATCTTAACCTACGAGTAAGGGTTTCAAGTCTCTATTCCTCTCCTTAGTCCTTTTCTTTACCCTCCTTATCATGCTTCTCCTTCATTCTTCAATAGGAATGTCCTTCTTTTCTTCTTACATCTTTTATTCCTCATTAATATGTCCTTCTCCACGTCCTTTATCTTTTCTTTCTTTTCCTCCTCTATGTCAGTATATCTCCTTTGTCCTTTCTTTATCTTTTTCCTTATCCTCTCCCTTCTTTCCCCCCCTATAACTTTGACTTATTTTCCTTCATCTCTCCCTTCTCCTCATCCTTTATCTCTTCCTCCTCTATCTTCCTTCTCATCCTTTTTGTAATCCATCCTTTTTCCATCTGGAGGTATGCCCTCCTTATTTCTTCCTCCTCCTTCTCCATCTCCTTCTCTTCTTTATTTTCCACCCCTCGTCCGTCACCTCTCAAA
>NW_007423691.1:0-513 GCF_000475195.1 Diaphorina citri
AGAAGAAAAGGCTCTTTGGGAAGAGAAAAGCGAGATGGAGAGAGATAAAGATAGAGGAAAAGAAGGTGAGAAAGGAGAGTGACAGGGAGAGAGAAAAGAGTTACAGGTAGATTAATAAAAGAGACGTAGAAGAAAGAGGATAAGAAACAGTTTTCTTCTCCTTCTTCTTTTTCCAGATTCATTAATTTCGAGGAATACAGCAAAATCTCGATATACTTTAAAAAACTGATATTTTTTCTCGTGGTTTTACTGGAGAATAAATAACAGATTAATTAATTAATATATGTTAATGGAAAATAATAATTATTGCACTTACCTTATCGAAGATTCTATGAAAGATTTCGCAGCGGCAGACAGGCTGAAATCAGACAGATAGAATTAAATAGTTTTATTATGCAGCCCCCTTCAGTGTGGTTACAAGAAAGTACCTACCTAAAAGTTACAAGAAAGGGAGATACAAGAATGTAAAAGTTACAAGAAAGAAAAGGTTACAAGATAGGAAGATACAAGAAG